>NC_084508.1:28733276-29033276 GCF_024500385.1 Phyllopteryx taeniolatus | reverse complement strand
CAAACAGCAATTCAGAGTACCCACCCTCCTTGGAGGGGGTGCTGGTGAGCGCTCCCACTGGGGACTCCATCGTTCTGCTGGGGGACTTCAATGCTCACCTGGGCAATGACAGTGAGACCTGGAAGGGCGTGATTGGGAGGAACGGCCCCCCCAATCAGAACCTGTGTGGTGTTCTGTTATTAGACTTCTGTGGTCATCACGGCTTGTCCATAATGAACACCATGTTCAAGCATAAGGGTGTCCACATGTGCACTTGGCACCAGGACACCAGGATGATCGACTTTGTGGTTGTGTTATCGGACTTCCGGCCGCATGTCTTGGAGTCAGAGTTTGGTCCGCATATCCGGCACTAAGTCGGACTCGTTTCTGGTGAGGGTTTTACTCCGCCAAGGCTGCCCTTTGTCACCGATTCTGTTAATAACTTTTATGGACAGAATTTCTAGGCGCAGCCGAGGCGTAGAGGGTTCCAGTTTGGTGGCCTCAGTATTGCAGATGATGTGGTTCTGTTGGCTTCATCAAGCCGTGACCTCCAACTCTTACTGGAGCAGTTCGCAGCTGAGTGTGAAGCGGCTGGGATGAGAATTAGCACCTCCAAATCTGAGACCGTTGTCCTCAGTCGGAAAAGGGTGGCGTGCCCTCTCCAGGTCGGGGATGAGATCCTGCCCCTAGTGGAGGAGTTCAAGTATCTTGGGGTCTTGTTCACGAGTGAGGGAAGAATGGAACGGGAGATCGACAGGCGGATCGGTGCAGCGTCTGCACTGATGCAGACTTTGTATCAATCCGTTGTGGTAAAGAAGGAGCTAAGCCGGAAGGCGAAGCTCTCGATTTACCGGTCGATCTACGTTCCTACCCTCACCTATGGTCACGAGCTGTGGGCTGTGGGACTCTCCCATAGAGATAGGGTGAGAAGCTCGGTCATCCGGGAGGATCTCAGAGTAGAGCTGCTGCTCCTCCGCATCGAGAGGAGCCAGATGAGGTGGCTGGGGCATCTGATTCGGACGCCTCCCTGGTGAGGTGTTCCGAGCACGTCCCACCGGGAGGAGACCCCGGGGACGACCCAGGACACGGTGGAGAGACTACATCCTTCGGCTGGCCTGGGAATGCCTCGGGATCCCCCCGGAAGAGCTGGATGACGTGGCTGGGGAGAGGGAAGTCTGGGCGTCCCTGCTAAAGCTACTGCCCCCGCGACCCGACCTCGGATAAGCAGTAGAAAATGGATGGATGGATGGTTCAATGATTTAATTCATTACTCAGCCATCGGATTAATAAATACCTTGGTATGAGTCATTATTATTTTTATTATCATGGGTGTTTTAACATCAAGAGAAGGGGGGGTCCAACATTTTTGTGTTTAAAAGTCTGATGATGTTGCGGTACACTCACCTGAATTCTGTCTCCCAAATGCATGCAGGAAAACTTGCTATGGACCGATGAAACAAAGGCTGAACTATTTGGCCACAAATGCAAAAGGTATGTTTGATGTTATGTTTGGTGTAAACACAACACTGCTCATCACCAAAAGAACATCATACCTACAGTCAAGCATGGTGGCAGCAGCATCATGCTTTGGGGCTGTTTTTCCTTAGCTGGAGCTTACTTTAAAAAAAAAAAAAGTCAGGAAAATTATTACTTAAAATTATGGCAGGTGTGAGCTGACTCCCATTTAACATGAGTTTAAATGTGATTGGTTAATGGTGAACACAGGCACATCCATAGATAATGAGGGTGTGCACACAATATCAACCACAACACCTCTCAGATATTTATATTTCCACCAAAATATTACATTTTGTTTTCAAGAGTTGTCCAGGTTATAGGTCACATTAATGGAGGGAAAAGTTAAGTATTATTTTGATCTATTTATCACAAAAACCTGGCATTTGAACAGGGGTGTGTAGAATTATATTTTTTTTATCCACTCTAAAGCAATATGGCACAATTCCAAATTAGCCTTTCCTGCACAGAAAAAGATGACTGATATTTATATCACTATTAAAAGAAAGGTTTTGATGTTACTATTTAAAGACTGATGTTCACAGAGTGCCTTAGTATTTATCTCACTATCTCACTTTGTGAACTGCGGCATGGTGTTCGACTGGTTAGAGCGTCTGCCTCACAGTTCTGAGGACCAGGGTTCAATCCCTGCCCCCGGCTGTGTGGAGTTTGCATGTTCTCCCCGTGCCTGCGTGGGTTTTCTCCGGGCACTCCGGTTTCCTCCCACATCCCAAAAAACATGCATGGTAGGTTTATTGACAACTCTAAATTACCCGTAGGTGTGAATGTGAGTGCGAATGGTTGTTTGTTTATATGTGCCCTGCGATTGGCTGGCAACCAGTTCAGGGTGTACCCCGCCTTCTGCCCGATGATAGCTGGGATAGGCTTCAGCACACCCGCGATGCTAGTGAGGAGATGCGGCTCAGAAAATGGATGGATGGGTTTTCTGAACCATTCAAATGCATTAATCTACTGAAATGATAATTGAATTATCAGTACTAACTGCTGTGTTTGTATATACTGTATACTACTGACTAGTCAAGGATGTAGTAAAACCTTTTTCCCGTTAGATGTGATATGAGCCAGCTCCCCGTGACCCTAGACAGGATAAGGGGTATAGATAATGGATGGATGAATTCAGTACATTTAACCATTTGCTGGTCCATATCGCATTTACTTAACTGCAGTCAATTGTACTCATTATACTCAATATAAAGCTTCAAAGGAAAAAATATCAGTCATCTTTATACTTTCACGTTTATTTTCTTAGATAAAATACAGGATATGGCAGATAAACCTTTTGAATTTGTGGTATTTAATGAAACTGGAAATTAAACACTGACGGAAACACAGAAAGATGTCAGACGAAGTGGTCAACGCCAAAGATATTTTCATTCATATTTAGGTAGTATAACTTTCAACAAAATACATATACAATACATTTCCCTTTGTCTGTGTAAACACATTGGTGTCTTTTGAAGCTTTAATTGGATATCTGTGTGGAATACTCTACAAGCTTTCAGTCCCCATGCTCCATATCACAGATGTAGAATACTTGTAGAAGTATATGTATACAATACTTGACATTTCGCTCTAAAAAAAAAGAAACAAAAGTTCAAAACATCGAATGTACACAATACCAAAAACAATGTGCTTTCCCTATACTGTATAATGAGTTGTGCTGAGGTCAAAAAAGTCCTGCATCAGGATTAGGATGCACACATCTCTTAAGTACAAGTTATCAAGGAGGCCGCTCTCCATGGAACCTTCGGTGCCTGTACCTGCCATTCTTTTCCTTTGCCAAGTTTATACAGGCATTGTGCTTGTTACTCTGCAAGTGATTCCAATACTTGATAAGTTCATTTGGGTGGAACTGATGGGATGTGATAAGGTGGCTGTACTTACAACTGGAGTAAGAGACCCTCCAGTGGTTAAAGAGAAATTCATTGGGAGGTGGAGTTGGGTCTATGCGCAACTTTGCAAGGCATATTCCCACATAAACATCCTCAAGGTGAAGCCTGCGGATGCTGAGTGAGGCCTGGTAGATGAGTTCTGCCATGTCCCCTGAGAACACATACCCTGTGCCAGAGCAGAATGTCGGGTAACGCTCACTTGGGTACAGCTCTGGCGGCATGTACCACTTGCTGTCCTTATTTCGGTTTGGTGCGTAGCCTCTCATCAGATAGCCTGTGAAGTATCTCTGCTTGGGAGGCAGCTCGGGCTTAAGCAGCTTCTGAATGAGATACTCTGTATTGACAAACATGTCGCTGTCTGTCTTCATCACATAAGAGGCGCGTGGGCAATATGTAGCCACCCAGTTCATGGCCATTAAAGTTTTGATCGTCAGGTTGTAATATGTGTCCTGGTATTCTTGCTGGATTATGTCACGGTAAACGCGGCTCTCCTCCTCAATGGTGCTCTGAAGGAAGGTGTCCGAGCTCTTTCCCATGCCGAGCAGGAAGAGACGTACGAAGCCCAGCCCCATTGCTACGCTGTCATTGCCCCACGTTTGCCGGATGGCATTACGAGCATCAGCCTGGCCTGGTTCAGCAGCAATGAGTAGGACGAGGAATGGTGTGCTGTCGCTGCACTTGAAAGGCTGGTTCAGGATGTAACGGTAAGGCTGAGCACTGAGCCTCCCTCCCACACCCATCTCCTTCTGTAAACTGTTGTTGGCACTCATGGAGTCTCCAAGTCCCATTACAGCCATTCGGACGCCTCCTCCTCCACCAAGTCCTCCTCCTGCCTCTTCTACCTGCTGAGAACTAAGATTGAACAGAGGCTTTGATGCTACAAAACCCGTCTCCCGCCAAAGGCTCCTAAGGTAGCTACTCTGGTTGGCTTCCCCTCTGGAATTGCGGAAACCCCTGACAGCGTAGGCCAGAGGGTTTTCCCGTGGCCCGGTACGGCCAGGCAGCCAGTCCTGCCGACTGAAAAATGAGAAGAGGGTGAAGAGCAGCGCCAGTGACAGGAGGCCTGCCACATGGGTCCGAAATAGTGAGCGCTTGGCGGTCCACGTCATCTTGATGGGACAGCAATGACGCCGTCTCCACTGCATGGTGCAGCTCGGGGTTGCAGGGGGCTGCTGCAGCTGCTGCTCGAGAATGGGCGGCGGCGGCAGTCACATGCAGTCACCTCAAACATGTGGTTGCAAAAAGTAAAAGTTGTTTGGAGCTGACAGATGAAGTACAATGTCTGGTTGGAGTCTTTGGAATTTCACATAGCGCAGGTTAAATGCTGCCTTGCGATTGGCTGGCAACCAGTTCAGGGTGTACCCCGCCTCCTGCCCGATGACAGCTGGGATAGGCTCCAGCACGCCCGCGACCCTAGTGAGGAGAAGCGGCTCAGAAAATGGATGGATGGAGGTTAAATGCGCTCCTGGTGGCACTGAGTAATGACTAATGATTTCTTCTGGAGACTTTAGAGATTTCTCTTTGGAACTTTAGATGAGCACATCATGTTCTATGTCTTGCCTCATTCAGGATATGATAATGGTCACTTCCTCGAGTCTGAAAAGTAAACACAGCAACAACAAACATAAGTTTGGCATTAGATTGGGAGCACTTTATGTTCACTTATACCAAATTGCATATTAATTGTCTAATTCTGCTTCTGGAGAGGATTCTACTTATTTCCCACACTTTCATTGTTTTTGTGATTTGCTTTGACACCCTTAATGCAATTCTAATTTCATCCCCACAAAACTCCCATATTGTGGGCTTCTGTGTAGCCTACAATTGTAAATGGCTCTCGGATGATCTAATTGAACATGTTAAAAAAGAGAAGCGCCATCAATATGGCAGTGTTGTAACAGCTTTGAGTGGATGTGGGCGGAGAACACAACAAGACTCATGGGATGTTGCTTAGTGAGAAGAAGGAACATAACAATTGCAAAATACTGTATATTGGGATGTGAGTGTGCATGGCTGTTTGTTTCTATGTGCCCTGTGATTGACTGGCGACCAGTTCAGGGTGTACCCCGCCTCTCGCCCGATGATAGCTGGGATAGGCTCCAGCACGCCTGCGAGCCTAGTGAGGAAAAGCGGGACAGAAAATGGATGGATGGATGGATGGATGGATATTGGGACTATTAGAAATGAAATAATTGCTGTGGATTAAATGATCCGCATGTATGGCGGAAAAAGCCACAGCCAGAATTCTGCCTCGTAGTGGAGATACAGAAAAGCACATACAGTATTTTTAGAATACATCAGAGAGTAATACTAAATAAGCACATTTACAAGTTATTTTTTGGCATAAAATTATAGTTATAACCGAATTTAAAAATGGCATCACAGTACAAAAGTACAATTTCAAAGGACTTAATAAATATGATGTGTTTGCTGCACATGGTATGGTCATTCATGCATGTCATTATTCAGCTTAATGCCTTGGGTGTAAGTTTAAATTGCAGGTTTGCAGCGACATCTGTCAGAATGAGTTTTCAGGGTCCGGCAGGCAGTGGAGCTAAAGCCAGTGCCAGCCTGTGGCGATAACAATCTTCCCGTGCCAGTCACCTTAAGATTATCAACACTGCCTACCTGTCTCAATGAGACCATCCAGACTGCCCAGGTTGCAACCGCAAGCAGGAATATATAATAGGCACATCTGTACATACAGTATATATACTACTATTGACATGCGACATGAAAAGATTCAATCTTTTGTAACATAATGACAATCATGTTCTCACATTGTTGGTACCCGTCTGCCAAAGTAAACCTACAAAGGTTACAAAAACATGACATTGGAATGTTGACAAGCCAAAATCTTCTGGGAAAATGTCATTTGGACAAATGAGCAAAACTGGAGCTTTATGGCAAATGGCTTTTTATAAGTCCTGCTCTAAAGCCTACTAAAAATATCAAGAAGAACATGAAACATGCAGTTGGGAGAAGGCACCCTTTAAACGTGACCAGTTTGTTCATGAGGAGTGCATCAAAAATAATGTCGACGTGTGCCGAAGTCTCACTGAGACTGACAGAAATTGACTGCGGTGATTAACTCACATGGTTGTGTATCAAAATATCAAGTTTGAATTTCCACTCAAGAGCTGTATCAAATGCTCAAATGTCTTTGTTAAGGTAACAATGTTTGGTTTCGATTGATACAGAGGTACTAATAGAAAATATATTAATTATCGAAGTTACAGTAGCATTGGGGAGGAACTATATTCATTCTAATGAGAGCCATTTCTAACATTTTGCCCTTATGTATTGCTAAATAAGGAAAATGATGGAAGTCAATCCCAAGGAGCTGATTCTAAACTGGACATCTTAATAGAAAGCTACAACCACACTCTACGGTGCTGGCTACACACACCGAGCCATAATTGTGAGCTTGTTCAATTAATTGTCAATCAAAACTGACTGTAGCTGTCCCTTAGCCTAATGAACAGGTGACGCGTCATCAGACAGGTGTTGCATTTGATTCGCAGATTGGTATCATCAGACAACCTGGGCAGTCATCTAATATTGTGAAAACCATTTACAAATGAACACAAATAGTTCCAACCAGAACAAAAAACAAAGAAGCCGACTGTACAACTGTCTTCTTATAAACACAAAGAAAGGTACTTAGGTCCGCTTGCCAGGCAAGCTAATGTAAGAGTCAGTACATCAGCTGTTTTTTTTATTTCGGCAGCTTTGGTTTGGTTTGTCTTGAGATTCAGGATTTATGTCTGTCTGTTGGTTTTGACAGTTTGTGTGTGTGTGTGTGTGTGTGTGTGCGTGTGTGTGTTTGGCCGGGGGAGTTGTGTTTGCTCAATCATTATGACAACTTGCAAGGAAAATGATGAATTGTTCATCGCCATTGTGCGCACTCAATAAGACATGACCAAATAATGACACAGCTTTGTTTTAAAGGTTATCACACCTCATATAGTAAACATCCAGGGCTTGAGAGATTCTAGTGCCACCTAAATGAATATCTAATATATTGAGCTTTTAATAAGTCTAAACATGCAATAGCCACACATGCAAGACCTAATGCCTGCATCAGACTACAAGATAAATTTGGTCTTTCCGATTGCACTATGTCAGACTGCTGCCATCAAATCTTGCCGTTTCTCAGGCAGGTAGTGGCAACACTACACGACATTTATCACGATATCACCGTATGCCGTTTTTTACGATCACTGGGCTTTATCTTATCAAATCAAACACTGTCGGATGTCAAACTCAAGGCCCGGGGGCCAGATCCGGCCCGCCACATGATTTTATGTGGCCCGCGAAGGCAAATCATGTGTGCCAACTTCCATGAATCTTGTTAAAATCTGTACCAAGATTTCAAATTGTCATATTTCACAAATAACATTGAGAAATTGCAAGCATTTTTGTGTTACCAAATATGAACAATAGTTGAAAAACCCATTACCCTTGATTTCTGATTCCAAAACTAGTTTATAAATTTCGGGTGTAATAATATGATGAGGTGATGTCCTGTTACAGCCGAACAGGACAAAAAAAAAAATGATGAAGTGATTTAAGATTTTTATGGTTTCACAGTCATAACGGCCCTCTGAGGGAAACCGTCACTACAATGTGGCCTGCGACAAAAATTTGTTTGACACCCCTGCTCTAAAGCTTCGGTAAACATTGGCTTGTGCGCGTCAATAAAGGTTGACAACGGCGCGCGAGTATGTTGATAACGGCAAGAACGGGAGGCGATAAGCCGGTCACAATACGCAATCCTATTGGTCGACATCAAGGTGCGCTGTTGGAGAGTTTGTTGCTAATATATCACACTTCATGGACAAAATCCCCCAAAATCTAACTTGCTAGAATTTTCATTTTGGCGTCATAGGGCTATCGTAGGGAAAAATCGTTGGTCGTGGATTGTGTCGCACCACAAGAATTTTTGTCGTTCCCGACAAAATATGTCAGCCCAATATGGGAAGTCGGCTGCGATACCTAATCAGGCCAATATCGGGGGTAAAATCCCAAAGGCTGATCTAGGCATAAATACACATCTAACCACCCGCCCACACAAACACACAGCAGATGAGTGTTTTTTTTAAACCTATTTTCACTACAAGATCAGACACCCACTTTTACTTTTTTTTCTAGTGAATTGTATTGTAAACCCTCCTGCACATCTACTGTTATGTAAATTCATTCATTTGACTTCCATTACTGTCACTTTTTTGCAATCCAATTACTCACACTAGCACAAATCAAAAGCAGTGATTCTGTAGTGCTAGAGTAAGAGTAGTGACATACAAGGACCACACATTTGTTTCCCCATGACTACATCAGACACATTTCTGTTTTCCCATGACTACATCTGTTTAAACTGTATTATACTGTAATTTGAAACTAATTGAGTCGAGCAAATCAACATTTTTCATTTTAGTTTCCTTGCGTCATGAATTCTCAACCTCGTTTGCCTCCTCAAATCTGTAATGAAAGCTTGGAGAATAGCAATGAGGATATGACCTTAATTTGGTAAAACTGAGGTCATCTTTGTGATTCACTATATTTTCCACGACAATTGCATCTCCTTCATGTGTGGGTATTCACTCATGTAAGATGTTAGAGTTACTTTTATTAAACAATCTTAAACGTCTCTTTTCTTTTTTTTTTTTTTTAAATAAATAGTACAAGTCAGTCAGTCAGCACAATTCAGACATAATTTAGTGATCTTAGTTATTGTATATAGAAATATTTGCTTGTATTTTCTACTCATACGACAGAAGTGAGTTTAAGGTTAGATCTCTCAAACACCAGCTGAGCTACCTGGGTCTTTTATTTTATGGAAATGTGGTCTTTTGGTCTGAAAACGTGTGTCTCGGAGTGGAGAATGAATTCTTGCACATTACCCGTGGACGTGCCAAATGTTAGGCCAAGTTTGAAGGCAGTCACCTCACGTATCACTTGGCGTGGCGATCAAAAGCGTATACATTACAGTACTTTCATAGGAAGTGATGTAACCATATGTACTGTATATCACCAACCATTTTGCTTATAATCTATCTCACTGTTAGTGGCTAAAAGAAATCGATTTACACATATATTCAAAAATATATTTGAAGTTAGGTATGAAAAGGCTACACTGCAGTGGGCGGGGGCAGTGGAAGCGCGGTAACTCATTTGAGGGGGATTTTCGCGCGAATGCCCCCCATGATGCCGACACGGACCTCATTCACAAATCCAAGTCCCGCGTATGCACTTTTTTAAAATAATGTTCATTCATTAATGTACGTGTCCTTAGTAACAAAAAAAGTGTGTCATGAGTTAGCAAAGTTATTGATTGGTCCTAAATGTCCACCAATGCCTCTATAAGGGCAACAGACTGGATTGTGGCGTATGTACAACAATGCAAGCACACAAACCAAATTTTCGTAAAATTGTATTGATATATTCATGAAATTTAGTACAGTGGTAGAAGGTAGACTTGACAACTAGGTGTTACTGATTGACGGAACAGTTCTCTGCAAGGTTCCACACTCACCCTGAACTCCATCAATGTCAAATCTCCACGATGAGAACGAAGATACTGTAATGACATGTTTTACGTCAAATTCGGTTCAACACATATTTTATGGTCACAGTAACATATCTGCTACTGCAGTATCTCACTAAAAGGGCAACGTGCAATTATTTTGTTCAATAATATTGACACTCCTATGTGCGTGAAGCACTCTGATCATACAAGTCTGTTCATTCTACACACACCAAGCCAATTTAGTGATTGTAGTTTGTAGTGATGTAAAAATCAATTTCATCACATTGAGTACAGTTTCTAATCCAGTATTCAGAGCTCCCAAATTTTACGGGACATCCATATTTTGTTACGGAAATCACTGAACGTCGACTCGTTACGGCCGTAACACTGATCGTTCTGGATATTGGAAAAAAAATAAAAGATCCAGCATCCATAGTGAACAGTTGCTTGGTGCACGCTATTTGATTATGCCCCCAGGCTGCCAAGCCATGAGGCGAAAGTTCTCTTTGCGTCCAGTGCTAACACATTGTAAGTCTGATCATGGTAGCGAATAAGTTACACTTTTTACCATGCTTCTCACAAGTGTCACGAAGGGAGGACGAGGAGTGGATAGGCGAAGACGATGTCAAAGCCATGCTAATTGCTAAGCTATTGTGTCATGCAGTCACACACAAAAATAATAATAATCTAAGTGATTTGGCGATACAGTACAATTGTTACATAGATCTGGTGGGAACCGCGTTTTCACGGAGAGTAACAAACTTTGAACAACAAAATAACAGGCCAATTAATGTGTTTAGAGATATACTAAACATAAAATACACGCCCACACAACATGGGCAGGTTAAAAGTATATTATTAATGACAAATATTTGTAATATAAGAATCTTTTATTAGTCCCACAGTGGGGAAATTTGCATCTTTTCAGCAGCAATGGCGGATGTAGGAAATATAAACATATTAATATAAATCACATGCAAGGGAAGATGTACAAGAAGTACATTGCACCAAATAGAAACCAAAACTATTGTCCATACATAAACTATCCAATTCAATAGATCAGCAATGTTATTAGTTTCTTTGCAAAATAGAGTGCTGAGTTTTAATTTTGATGTTTGAGATCTGATTAATGTGATTTAATGGACTTAAGACTTTTGATAGACAAGCATTGTCAAAGGCGAATGAATCCAGACACAAAGATATTTTTGATGATGGCACATCGAAATCTCATATATTGCTACTGTGATTCAGGCTGCAACTACATCCGCCATCACAAGGTTTGATGTAATAAAAACATCAAAATGACATATTGAAGCCATAATTTATTAACGATTACGATTATGACTGTCCCACAGTAATGTTCTTGAAAAAAGTTTGAAAATATGGAAATTCAGACAAATTTAAGAAAAAAGGGGAATTTTTATACAGTAGGTTGGCAGCTCTGCAGTGTTATATCCTTCTCATGCAGGTAACTGGAATACTCCAACACATCAGTAAAACAACGTTGTGCCCCGTATCTTTCACGTTTAGTTTGTTATACTTCAAAACATTTCCATAGAAAAATTAGAACAGCAACAACTTGGAATTACGTACTTTTCTCATTTCACTATCTCTCACGCTCACATTTTCCATTTCGAAGCAAGAGGTTGGTCATGTCTGTCTGATATCCATATATTTCCGAGGAAATTGGAAATAGGCTATTCTTTGTCTTTTGTGCTTTGTAACCGAAGAAGGCGCGATCAACTTTAGTCATGGAATTACTGAAAGATATATATTTTTTAAAACGTTAACTAAACCAAAGCAACAGGGAGCAACAAGGAAGGCAGTCGATGGCAGAGTTGCCCATGTTACAGAACCAGATGCACCCTTGTACCTAAGGCTCTACACTGTGCTGTTTTACAGTCCTATAAAATACATGTAAATACATTACGTACTTTTCTCATTTCACTATCGCTCACGCTCACATTTTCCATTTCGAAGCAAGAGGTTGGTCATGTTTGTCTGATATCCATATATTTCCGAGGAAATTGGAAATAGGCTATTCTTTGTCTTTTGTGCTTTGTAACCGAAGAAGGCGCGATCAACTTTAGTCATGGAATTACTGAAAGATATATATTTTTTTAAAACGTTAACTAAACCAAAGCAACAGGGAGCAACAAGGAAGGCAGTCGATGGCAGAGTTGCCCATGTTACAGAACCAGATGCACCCTTGTACCTAAGGCTCTAGACTGTGCTGTTTTACAGTCCTATAAAATACATGTAAGCAACACTGCACACAGTGAAATGGAGAGATTATTAATTTTCTGAATGCTCACACTGTGCAGCTAAACATACATCGAATTAGGATTATGACAGAGTGAATTTCACGCTCTCAACACAGCAAATCCTCTTTGTCAAAATTATTTGTTTACATACACAGTTCGCGTTAGGTTCAGCCACAGCACACCTCTATCTGAGTCCAACATAGAAGGGTTCTGCCTCCATTTCTCTGTGCTTTATGTTTACATCTTCAGCGATTTAGCTTGTGTTTCACTGACAATGTACGACCTCTGTTTTTAGCTACAAGGGCTGATTTTGCCCGCAATTGTCCATGTTTTGTCCAAAACAGTAAAAATTGTACGACAAAGAACAGGCGTAATTCTAAAGAAATATACTTATACTGGAAAGAAAAATTGGTTTATTATGTTTGTGTTGTGCCATGGCTTGAGAAGGATTTTCAGAATTTACTTTTTTTTTTTTTTCCTTCAGGCCATGCCGACTCGGCTTGTCATAAAACAAATCTTCCAAGGAACCCTCTCCTAAGGGTTTGCTCACCAGGCTCTTAAAGTAATAACAACTTTTAGATAGCCATTACACCTGCAATGCACAAAAAGAGTATAATGTCAAAACGAGGGGTGGCCTTGGCAGTTTCTCCTTACAGCATTTTCTCTCTCATGACTTATTTGACTGGATGGTAGTCGGATTGCTCCGACATCAAGGTGGCTGGCGTTTTGAACCTTCCATGTAAATTGAAATGTTCCCCCCCCAAAAGAAAGAAAAGGGTTTGCCCTTGGACATACTGTAAATATATATTGAACATTAAAATAAGGCAGTATACACATATTTTCCCTCTGTTTTCAAGGGGGAGTATATGAGATACAGTATCCTCAATTATTTGGACAAGGTGACAGCTCGGCAATTGTTGGCCTCACGTCAGGCGAAGACGCCAGAGAGTACAGACAATTGATGCAGGATTTTTGGACCAGTGCCATTGGCACTGTCTCCAGATCAACACTTTGAAAAGAAAAAGGAGCTGGGCTCGGATTTCCTAAGGAATAGTCAACCTACCGACATCGGCAGACATCCACTGTGCTGACATAGAGACGATAACAGCCTACACTGTGCCTTTAGTTGTGTCTTTTTGAGTGAAGGGGGATTTGTTTGCATTGAGCAATGCAGTTCAGTTTGGTCTGGTATGCAATTTAGTAGGCTATTAAAAAGTGACTGTACAAGAGTTTGTTTCAAAACCGTTTGGTGCTCTTCTTATATTAAACATTGTGGAAATCCTCCATTGTTTGTTCTTTGTTACTGTACTGTGTTTCTCATCTCTTTACACTGTATTATGGTTTGCTTTTCATGTAGTTGTTACAAGTAATGATGCCATAAAATAAAACTAGTCTTTATAGCTCCAACTGTAGCACAGTGTCAGATGAACTGTAGCTCTTGGTTAAAATGGGACTTTGAAGGCCTTCTATGACAATACGGTAGACATTTTTCTTGTGTGGTCTGGAGCATCTCAGCCAATAAAAGTAAGGTTAACAGATTGGGGAGCCAGTTTGTCTGAGGCCAACCTCTGGAACCAGTGGAAGTGATGTGTAAGGGGTAAATGCCTGCCAAGATCTCATCGCTCATAACAACCTAATCTAAGCCAGCTATAATCGTCGTGCCAGAAGGGGCGGTACCTGTGGTCCGTCCTGCCTGCCATTCTCGGAAGTACGCTCGCGCAACACAATATAACACACTCCCACCTTTTGTGTCTAATATTGTGCAATCATATCATGCTAATAATTTGTGACATTCAACATGTGACACTTATGGAAGCACACAAAATTCATCAGTTTACACAAAAAAATTGTACTTTCTAGGACTTATTATATTCATATTTACACTACATTTTATTCATATAGGCTACTAGATTCTGGTGTCTCTACACGATTATGCCCCAGATTTCAGACAATTTAGTCCAGCGGCTGCACTGCTGCCTATGCTTAAAAATGGCTCTGGATCCTCGCCCAAGCAAGTTGATTATGTCATGGGTGAAGCCACTGTGGGGGCGTTTATTGTGTAAATTGGCCCCAATGTTAACGTAACAGTGGAGCGGAAGTGCAGAATGACACTTTTTCAGAAGTAGGCAGAAAATAAAGATATGCTTGGTTGGCAAGCATTCCAGGGACTTAACTATTACAAGCAATTTTCCATAATATGCCCACATTAAATATTGGCCCACGATTAACAAAAACATGTATTTGCATTTGAAAGTCAGTAAAACACAAGACATCCATGGGGCCGAACAAGCTTAAAACTGTCAATCCACCTGGACTAAAAAAAAATAATAATAAATAAAAATTATAAAACATTATTACACCAAAACAATGACAATCTACATTGCAAAGTGGGGCCCTCTACTGCTTTGGCTGTGTCACTGCACCACTTCGCTCCAAAAGGTCAAATTAATGTCCTCGATCTTTATCTGATATGTGCCACCCCTTTATATTTAGTGTTATGTTTAAAGTTATAAGAACAAAAATATAATAACTTGCTCAGTAACCAACAAACACGAATCCAAAAATTACCTAGTGTAAGAAATGTTGACTGATTTATGAATGTTATTATGTTAAAACACATTTGTTTCTTTTTTTTCCCCCCATCTGGCGCTAATTGATGTCATACATAAATGTAATGCGACACAATGTAATACTAACTTCATTACAGTCAATATTTGTATGAAAAACACTCCCATGCAACACATCTAAAACAATCAAATGAAAAACAATTAACGACAGCAGTAACTCAGCATGCCTTCTTGTGATAGGTGCCGGTACCGCCCCGAAACTGAGGAACCCCTCTGTGTATGCAAATGAGTTCCATTATGAAATCTCAATCAGCCCAAAATCTAAACTGCCTGTTTTCAGACAAAGAATTACAGTTCTGTAATTTTCATCTTGACGGGCGGATAGGCATTTGAAAGGCCCAAGTATGGAATCAATTGAAGTCCGTTTTTCATAATCTGCCCCCTTTATTCCTTTTTATGGTCTACCTCCGCTGTTGGCAGCAATTCATATGCATGATTCGCTGCCAAATACCTGTGAGAGCATCCAGAAACTCCAGGGCCAAGAGTGTTTTTTTTTTTTTTTTCTGAACTTGATCATTTGCAAATTAACACAGAATACATTTGGTGATATGTGAAGGAACTGCCAAGAACTTGCTTCCCACTCACTATAACTTGGAAGTAAAACATTTGTGCACTAGGATCCGTGTAAACTGCCACAGTTGTATGGGCTGGGACGATGATAAGAAAAGCCAACCGATCACCTGGTTGAACGCCAGGAAATAAACGCTTGATGTGATGTAAGGGATGCGCAGATGTGCGAATGGATTGATAGTCAAAGCTGCCTGTGCGGGGATGACGGCTGCGTGTGAGAGTCGAGAGAAGTGGGTGGGGACGGCTAAATAAATGATGAGGATGTGGATGTGGAGGACTCACGAGATGTGCAGTGTGGCGTACCTCCTCTCTTCCCTCGGGGTCGACGCTGCTCGCTTGTGTCAAGGCTGCAATGGGCTGGCTGCGAACCCTGCTCCTTTTAGCCCACATCCCCGCAACGCTTTGGTCAGTCCCCGCGTGACGTGTTACGCCCTCTCGCTCTCGGCCATCTCCACGGAATCTTCAACCCTGCGGGTTTTCGGAGCCCCCCGCCCCCTCTTGCTGCCACTCCTCCCTCTCCCGGTCTCCGGCGTACACCGCAGCTAAATGAGGGGCTCTCCTCGCGGTTGGTTCCTGCTCTTGTCCAAGTTGCTTCGGGTCATTTTGAAACACACACAAAGAGAGACGCAGCGGCGCGGGTGGAGAAAAAACAATTTCCTCGAACAATAGAACCCTAAGTGTCTTATCACGCTTCTCTGTATCTGTGGGAAAACAATATGTTCTCCCTACCGCCCGTGCTGTCTTCTTCTTCTTCTTCTTTCATCGTCCGCATCCTCGCTCGTCTGCCTCGGACCGACCGCAGTCGGTATTTCTCGGCGGGTAATGCAGCCGCTGGCCCGGGTAGGCTGGATGGCAGACACCGCTCCACTGACGGAACTCTCGCACGTCACGGCATTTTTAGCTCAGCGTCTCACGTGACCTAGAGCGATGGTCGTGCTGTGTTCAGCGAGTGTGGGGAAAACAAACAGCTATTTAATGTTGACGTTCGAGTCACGATGGTCGAGTCGTTGCACTTGGAAAATTGGACCCATTTCTACATACATTGACGCTACCGCCATTTGTCATCTTATGTTTCATATGTGTAGTGTGCATCATCTCTCTATTAGAATGTATTCATGGCGAATACTATTTGATTTAACTTGCTTTTTCAGGACTCCATTGATGTGTACCTAAATGAATTATTTCAGAATCGGTTTTTGCCCGTTTAACCATTCACCAAATATTGTAAATACTATCATTGTTCTTATTACCTTCATGACAAATCTGCACATTCTTCTTTTCAGCCCCCGTGAATCTAGCACCATTGTATGACTTATTATTGCGACCTCTTTCCATTCTGATCGTGGAAATTGATTATTTTCCCGTGAACTTGAATACGTATTTTCAACTGACAATTACGCCTTCCACTTTTCCCGGTTCAAGTGAATGCAGCATATTTCCTGCCCCTTCAACCTCATCCCAAACCAGTCACCATGCAGGCTCCCCTCTCTGTGGATTGAAAAAGGGGATTTAACTCTTGTGAAAGCATGGTGGCCAGTTGTTGTCTGTTAACAGCCGGATTAACAGACGCTGTGCTCTTTGTTGAACACCGCTGAGACAACTGCACAATTAAAAAAAAAAAAAAAAAGGATAAATAAACAATGTATGCTCATCCTTTGCTGTGATTAGTATGAAATGCTGATAACAAGGAACTTCACACAATGATGAAACCATACCTGGCCGTTGCTGTGCATTGGTTATATTTACATTCTTGCAGCTCTAGAGATTCACGTCTCTCACAGGAAATAACGTTCACAAAGCCTCTCTTGGCTCATGTGAGTCGTCGGCGACTGGGTCTTTTGCAGGACTGAGAATATTGCAAGGTATCATTGGAGTACGCATGAATACATAACTACTAATAGGAAATGTATCTTTTGACAGGTAATACTTTGGAGCCCTGGCCAATGAGAGCACATTTGTCAGAAGAAAGTAATTTCTGGGTAGTGATTGATTTCCTGTAGCTGCCAGGTTAGAGGGAGTGTTCCCCATATATTAATATCATGTGGCATCTATTACAAAGGTGACTTCCTCACCTTTTCACACCTGGTCTCTCATGCAAAGAAATGTGTATCAAAAGAGACATTTTTATCATTAATTGTTGGTTGCTTGGGGAATATCTTGCTGCTTCTGCTGTATTTTTGATGACCCCAATTTTGGGAGTACATCTAATGTGCAATGAGTAATTACACATACTGTACCGTGCTTACTTGCAAAAATAAATGAACCGCTTCATTCTTATTACCGTTACTTACATAATAACAGCCACACGTTTCCCTCGTCATCTCCTTTTATCCTTGTGCTTTTGTTTGCCCTTTGCCTTGAACCAAAGTTTTCAGTTTGTTTGTTCCTTCTTGTTGTTTTTGGTTCCCTGGTCTTTTTTTGTTTAGTTTTTTTGTTTCTTTGTTCAAATTGAACGCCTTGTGTAATGACTCCTTTCAGTTGTTTTTTTTCTACTCATCAGTAGCCTCGAGAACTGTTTATATGTTACTTTGCTTTGGGAAATAAATACTTTTTATACAGTATTCTGTATTCACCCAACACTCTGCATCTGCTTTGGGGTCCGACAAGTTGGAAATTGTGAAAATGGTGGTCATATTGCTGTGCCATATTATTTGTTTCCCCTAACTCTTCTAAGAGGTGGCTATAATATTAAAATAGCCATAGTAATGAAGGCCCTCGCACGTGATATACTGATGTCATGATCATACATAGACTTATTTGTGCACTGTTATGTTGTGTAACCTAACCTCAGTATTAAAATGTTCTGATAATCACGTAAGTGTGAAAACTACATGTCAGCCGCAAAACAGGATGTTTTGTCCCAAGAAGAGATAATGCTGTGACCTTGGATCCACCCTGCTCAAGCTTTAAACACCGCCCTGAACACTGTATATAATCTCGGACTAAACGCTGAAAAAGCGCACATTTGGTGCAGGTGCAGCCTTTGCCTGTAGAACATTTGTACCCAGAATATTCTGCAATAAAAGATCTTAAAGAAGTTCATTTCCAGTCTCTGATTCGGACCCCAACATACTCATCATCCGAAATTCAACGAACACGCGAAGGACTGGCGGAGAGATACCATCCTTCAACAATTGGTGACCCCGACGTGATTTCGGGCTGAGGTGTTGGGCGACAGACAGAACATCGGGCCCACACAAATGAAAGGTAAGAGGACATTTATCCTCCCAATTGATCTTCTGTCTGTCGACTGATACAAGGCAAGAATTTATGTTCTATTGGAATCTAAATTGAATGTTTGACTGGATGAACTTCAAATAACATAATTTGGTATATAAGGTTGACTTGTTTCATGTTACAGTGAAATCCTAAAGTCCGTAAATCCTTATATAGGAAATTCTGTACAAAATACCGGTGAAACAAGTAACAAGGAGATAAGTCTCTTTGAAGAATAAGTATCGAGTGGTTTTGATAAATTAAGGTTCGAGTACCTTTGTTTGGATTTAATGTCAAGTACTTTTGTTTAAGAAAAGAGTTTCGACCACTTTTGCGATATTAAGGCTCGGACGCTTTTGTTTGGAAAATAAGCAAGTGTCTTTGAAGAATAAGTATCGAGTGGTTTTGATAAATTAAGGTTCGAGTACTTTTGTTTGGATTTAATGTCAAGTACTTTTGTTTAAGAAGAGTTTCGACCACTTTTGCGAAATTAAGGCTCGGACGCTTTTGTTTGGAAAATAAGCAAGTGTCTTTGAAATGAGAAATAAAGGTATATTGTGGATCCACAAAAAATAAGTATTTAAAAAAAAAAAAAAAAAACAGCTGAAAAATGGAAGGGGAATTCAATCGAGAATCGGAATGGTTCGACTTGCGTGTCATTCCAGACCATGGTCAAAAAATACTGTTAAGAGAGCAAGTAAAGAATGCATGTGATGTATGTGTGGGAGGATTGTCTGAGAAAGATAGACAGGGAAAGAAAGAAGAACTTTATAAATGGATGGATGAATGCTGTGAAGATGGCTGGTTTCCTGCATTATCAACTGCAGCTTGTTTAATTTCACTGATGAAGGAAGTCGAGAGAGTGTGTTCAAAAAGAAAAGACAAGTTAGAAAAGGAAATAGAGAAGACAAGTAAATTGTCCACTAGAGGCAGGAAGGTAAGAGAAAATCACAAAAAGACAGAAAAAGTAATGGCAAAAGCTAGAATGCTGGCAATGGGATGTGGATTAAAACAGTCAAGGAAGGAAGTGAAAAACAGTGGGGTGGGTGTGACTCAGCCGTTGTCCGCACCGCCGCCGTATTGTAACAAATTGGAAATGAATGATACAAAAGGGCCAGTGAACCCATTCACTGAGTCACCATATGCAGATGCGAGACAGACGCTGCAAAACATACAAGCCCCTATCTTATCTGTAAATAGAGGAACTCTAGATGTGGATTGGAATGGCAGTACTGACTCGGTGGGATCGAAACAACGTGAACCCCTGATTCAGCACGCAGCAGAAAATTTGGCCGCAGGCGTAACAGCCTCAGTTAAAATGTTCGAGGAAAAACTGGAAAAAGTGTCAAACATGCGCGGAGAACCATATAAAAAGTTAAACCAAATAGGAGCGTTTACGGTGGACTTAAATAGACACCCTGAAGTGCCACAAAAGGTAAGAGAGCAGCTTTTAGCGCGTGCCTCCCGTTTTGAGAGAACTGTCAACGCTGAAATAACAGAACAGATACAACGTGATAACGCGGAACGAGATGAAATATTCAGACGAAGGGAACAGGAGATAGCAGCAGAAGAAGCTCAGAAGGGACTTCCCCATGCGGTAGCAAACACTTATCACATCGCACATTTGCAAAAACAGGTGGCTGACTTAAAGTGCCAAGTGCAGACTTTGTCAGGAGCACACCAGGACTCCCTGTTACAACAGACACAAGAAAATAGAAGTCCGCCCCCTTTTGCTGAATCCACTCCACTGCGACCCATGACACACTCTCAAACTGTTGTCCAAGCTCCAATGCTGGCCAAGGTTGATCCGGCTACTGGAGCCACTGCCATGTTTTATAAACCTCTTTCTCCTTCTGATCTAAGTGTTTTGATGCAGAAACTTCCTGCAATGCAGAATGAAGGAGAGAACTGTCTGAGATTGGTACAAAGGGCTGTCACAGGACAAATTTTGACGGCAGGAGACATGCGCGCATTATTGACACATGCGTGTCCTCTCTCCCAACTGGAAACACTGATGAAGAATTCTGGTCTGATAAGTATAATGGACAATGAGGCACTTACAAGAGAGTATTACTTAACATTGTTCACTGCACTAAACGCATTGTTTCCCATTCCTGATCTAGTCATCTCCGACTTAGTATTTGCTCCTAGAACAGATGAGGAAGCAGCGGCATATATTGACCGCGCTCTTGTCGAATATTCTTCAAAAACAGGCCATTTGCCAACTGACTCTGCTCTGTATTCTCAAGTATTTAGAGCAGCAGTGCTGAAGGGCGTTCCCAAGTCTGTGGTGCAAGCCATGGAGACGAATACGGACCTTCCCGGAGCAGATCATGCTCGCTGGTTGTCACATCTGAAACATCACCTGAGGAGACATGCAAAAGAAAAAGAGTCAAAGCATGAGAAACACAGAACCACCGAATCGCAATTAGCTATAATGCAACTACAAAGTCTCAAAAAACAAGAAGAAAATATTAAAATCACACCTGTGGCTTCCGTTGGGGCCTCGCTACCTAATGTTGTTTCTGAGTGCATTATGTATCAAACAGGGCCATTCATGGGTCGAGGTGCTCCGTTTGCTGGCAGAAATCAATGCTTCAACTGTGGTCGTAACGGACACTGGGCAATAGACTGCCGAGCGCGTCCCCTGGAGGGCAGAGGCAGAGGAACAAGGGGCCCGCCTAGAGGATTCAACAGGCGTGGTTATGGCCAGCAAAGAGGAAGAGGATACGGACAGCAACAGCAGCAGGATATGACTCAACAATATCCGCCGCAGCAGCAGCAGTCTTACCCTCAAGTGCCAAACCAACAGCACCTGCCACCATCTTGGGGCCAGTATCCGCAATGATGGGGCCCCGAATCCACATGCCACGGTCTGCAGGAACCAATGATCGGACTGACGGTAGGAGGAACTATTTTACCTTTTATGGTCGATACGGGAGCCAGACATTCAACCGTTATAACATTACCACCTGAAAGTTCCCTTACTGCGAAAGGCATTTCACTTGTTGGATTCCGGGGTGAAGAAACCATCCTGCACATGACTACACTCGTACATACTCAGTGTTTTACACAAACTCTTTTACACTCGTTTGTGTATGCGCCCAATTGCCCTGTCAACCTGTTGGGAAGGGATCCTCTCATCAAAACAGCTCCAACAATACTGTGCAGCCCGGATGGACTGATATTACAGTTTCCTGATGGACACACCTACTGTTGTTCCGGTGACGACACATCAAACATCTACATGCAGGACTCAGAGCGACAACTACCAAGCATGACGTGTGCCACCGCCGACATCTACTGGGCGAAAATGGCCACTGACACACCCGGATGGACGGAAGCAGCGACCTTTTGGACTCAATGGTCGCCGTGGGTTCGTCACCTCAGACCCTATGATATGGTTTCTGATTGTATGCATTGCACTCTGTACTATGACAGGACGGGAGATGAGGTGTACAGCGAGGCTTTCCAAAATGTAGAAGGCAACATCTGGGAACTACAAATGGGTGACCTGTTCGTGGGAAAACCAGGTGTGGCGTTTTCAATTTCACTAACACCTGAACAACAAAAATGGTATATGATGACTCATCCATCAGATCCCACTGTGCCACCATGTCATCCTCATGTGTCCTTGATGGTATCACCACAGCATACTGCAAAGGATTTGGGTCCGTTCGTCCTAAACTGCACACAGGCTACTGATTGGCAGCCAACTTTTCATGACACATTGGTATTTTCTCGGTCTCTCGATGCATACTGGATACAGTCAGCAGCGTATACACCAACATCAACCCTGGAGCATTGCTTGTTGGACAGACATCATGGACAAGAAACAACTGACAGTGAATTTGCCAATCCTATGGTACAATCTTTGCCTCTACATTTGTGGTCTACAGACCCAACAGACGTGGGATTGTGTCAAGTACAGCCGGTGAAATTCAAAATGAAGCCTGATCCTATTTGGATACCACAGTATCCAATGAAGGAAGCAGGTCGAATTGGCATTACAGAAACCATTGAAGGCTTGCTAAAAGCAGGAGTATTGTGCAAAATACGTGAGTCAGAGTATAATACACCCATTCTCTTCTTCTTCTTTTCCTTTCGGCTTGTCCCCTTAGGGGTCGCCACAGCACGTCATCCTTTTCCATGAGAGCCTATCTCCTGCATCCTCCTCTCGAACACCAACTGCCAAGATGTCTTCCCTCACGACATCCATCAACCTTCTCTTTGGTCTTCCTCTAGCTCTCTTGCCTGGCAGCTCCATCCTCATCATCCTTCTACCAATATACTCACTCTCTCTCCTCTGGACGTGTCCAAACCATTGAAGTCTGCTCTCTCTAACTTTGTCTCCAAAACATCGAACCTTGGCTGTCCCTCTGATGAGCTCATTTCTAATTTTATCCAACCTGGTCACTCCGAGAGCGAACCTCAACATCTTCATTTCCGCCACCTCCAGCTCTGCTTCCTGTTTTCTCTTCAGTGCCACTGTCTCTAATCCATACATCATGGCTGGCCTCACCACTGTTTTATAAACTTTGCCCTTCATCCTAGCAGAGACTCTTCTGTCACATAACACACCTGACACCTTCCTCCACCCGTTCCAACCTGCTTGGACCCGTTTCTTCACTTCCTGACCACACTCACCATTGCTCTGGACGGTTGACCCCAAGTATTTAAAGTCCTCTACCCTTGCCATCTCTTCTCCCTGTAGCCTCATTCTTCCCCCACCACCCCTCTCATTCATGCACATATATTCTGTTTTACTTCGGCTAATCTTCATTCCTCTTCTTTCCAGTGCATGCCTCCATCTTTCTAACTGTTCCTCCAGCTGCTCCCTGCTTTCACTGCAGATCACAATGTCATCTGCAAACATCATGGTCCACGGGGATTCCAGTCTAACCTCATCTGTCAGCCTATCCATCACCACTGCAAAAAGGAAGGGGCTCAGGGCTGATCCCTGATGCAGTCCCACGTCCACCTTAAATTCTTCTGTCACACCGACAGCACACCTCACCGCTGTTCTGCTGCCCTCGTACATGTCCTGTATTATTCTAACATACTTCTCTGCCACTCCAGACTTCCGCATGCAGTACCACAGTTCCTCTCTGGGTACTCTGTCATAGGCTTTCTCTAGATCTACAAAGACACAATGTAGCTCCTTCTGACCTTCTCTGTACTTTTCCATCAACATCCTCAAGGCAAATAATGCATCTGTGGTACTCTTTCTAGGCATGAAACCATACTGTTGCTCGCAAATACTCACTTCTGTCCTGAGTCTAGCCTCCACTACTCTTTCCCATAACTTCATTGTGTGGCTCATCAACTTTATTCCTCTATAGTTGCCACAGCTCTGCACATCACCTTTGTTCTTAAAAATGGGCACCAGTACACTTTTCCTCCATTCCTCAGGCATCTTCTCACGCACTAGAATTCTATTGAACAAGCTGGTCAAAAACTCCACAGCCACCTCTCCTAGATGCTTCCATACCTCCACAGGAATGTCATCAGGACCAACTGCCTTTCCATTTTTCATTCTCTTTAATGCCTTTCTAACTTCCCCCTTACTAATCATTGCCACTTCCTGGTCCACCACACTTGCCTCTTCTACTCTCCCTTCTCTATCATTTTCCTCATTCATCAACTCCTCGAAGTATTCTTTCCATCTACCTAGCACACTGCTGGCACCAGTCAACATATTTCCATCTCTATCCTTAATCACCCTAACCTGCTGCACATCCTTCCCATCTCTATCCCTCTGTCTGGCCAGCCTGTATAGATCCTTTTCTCCTTCTTTAGTGTCCAACCTGCCATACATGTCATCATATGCCTCTTGTTTTGCCTTTGCCACCTCTACCTTTGCCCTGTGTCGCATCTCAATGTATTCCTTTCGCCTCTCCTCGGTCCTCTCAGTGTCCCACTTCTTCTTAGCTAACCGTTTTCCTTGTATGATTTCCTGTACTGTGAGGTTCCACCACCAAGTCTCCTTCTCTCCTTTCCTGCCAGAAGATACACCAAGTACTCTCCTGCCTGCTTCTCTGATCACCTTGGCTGCAGTGGTCCAGTCTTCTGGAAGCTCTTCCCGTCCACCGAGAGCCTGTCTCACCTCTTCCCGAAAAGCTGCACAACACTCGTCCTGTCTCAGCTTCCACCACATGGTTCTCTTCTCTGCCTTTGTCTTCCTAATTTTCCTCCCCACCACCAGAGTCATCTTACACACCACCATCCTATGCTGTCTCGCCACACTCTCCCCTACCACTACCTTACAGTTGGTAACCTCCTTCAGATTACATCGTCTGCACAAGATGTAATCCACCTTTGTGCGTCTACCTCCGCTCTTGTAGGTCACCCTATGTTCGTGCCTCTTCTGGAAAAAAGTGTTCACTATAGCCATTTGCATCCTTGTTGCAAAGTCTACCACCATCTGTCCCTCCAAGTTCCTTTCCTGGATGCCGTACTTACCCATCACTTCTTCATCACCCTTATTACCTTCACCAACATGTCCATTACAATCTGCACCAATTACGACTCTCTCTCTGTCTGGGATGCTCAGAACTACATCATCTAGCTCCTTCCAGAATTTCTCTTTCACCTCTAGGTCACATCCTACCTGTGGGGCATAGCCACTAATCACATTACACATAACACCCTCAATTTCAAATTTCAGCCTCATCACTCGATCTGATACTCTTTTCACCTCCAAGACATTCTTAGCCAACTCTTCTTTTAAAATAACCCCGACTCCATTTCTCTTCCCATCTACACCATGGTAAAATAATTTAAACCCTGCCCCTAAACTTCTAGCCTTACTGTCTTTCCACCTGGTCTCCTGGACACACAATATATCAACCTTTCTCCTAATCATCATGTCAACCAACTCCCGAGATTTTCCTGTCATAGTCCCAACATTCAAAGTCCCCACATTCAGTTCTAGGCTCTGTGTTTTCCTCTTCTCTTTCTGCCGAAGAACCCGCTTTCCACCTCTTCTTCTTCTTCTTCTTTGACTTCGACTTCGACCCACAGTAGCTGAATTTCCAACAGCGCCCTGCAGGTTGACGGCGCCGGTGGCGGACGTTGTTAACCCGGGCCACGACCGATCCGGTATGGAATTCTTTGGATGAACGCTCATATTTGTTTGGCAAGGTTTTAAGCCGGATGCCCTTCCTGACGCAACCCTCTGCATTTATCCGGGCTTGGGACCGGCCTACAGTTTGCACTGACTTGTGCCCCCCATAGGGCTGCATTAATACACCCATTCTACCAGTTGAAAAGAAAAATACTGGAAAATTCCGAATGGTACATAACCTTAGGGCAATAAATGCAGCGGTCTTGACACCAACACTTCCAGTACCCAATCCGCACTCAGCCCTGTCTCAGCTCTCTCCGTCCCACACCCATTTTACTTGCATTGATCTGGCTAATGCATTTTTCTGCATTCCTCTTGACCCATCTATGAAGCAATGTTTTGCATTTACTTGGAATAATGAATGCTATTCTTACAACCGACTTCCACAAGGCTTTGTTCTGTCACCAGGACTGTTCAATGATCATCTCAGACAACTTTTATCACCACTTCAACTTCCGGAAGGTGTGCTCTTAATACAATATGTAGATGACATATTGTTGGCCGCCTCTTCCGAGTCCTTATGTCTTCGAGCCACCCAGCAACTCTTGTCTCATCTAGCGTCAGTAGGACTTAAGTGCTCCAAAAGCAAACTACAAATTGCAAGGCCACAAGTTTCCTTTTTGGGATGCCTTATTTCATGCAAAGGCACAGGGATGTCTCCCTCACACAAAGATGACATCTTACACCACCCGAAACCTGTCAATGTCAAACAAATGCTCGCCTTCTTAGGACTGTGCAACTACTCACGCCATCATGTCCCGGACTTTGCAGAACTTACACATCCTCTTCGCCAAATGGTTAACATTGAAGGAATGAGAAATTTGTCACATATCCTCACTTGGACCACTGAAGCGGAAAACTCTTTTGTAAACCTCAAACAGCACTTGTCCTCAGCTGCCGCATTGGCTATTCCTGATTACAACAGAATGTTTTTCCTGGATGTTTCTGAAAAGACCAGCAGTGTATCTGCTGCTCTTTATCAGAAGGGGGAATCAGGAGAAAGACGAATTTGTCTATATGCCTCTACGCCACTTGAAAAATACAAAAAGCGAGATCCAGTATGCGCGGCGTTTGCCTCTGCATTAGCCCGACTCATTCAAAAAACCTCACACATTGTCTTACATCATCCATTGACAGTACGCACTTCTCACAGTACAGTACAGTACGTAACAAGCCATGTTTTCACCAAAATTGAGGTAATACTCACACAGCCACATATACTTTTTACACACGAGGGCATTAACATGGCTGAAGGGCTTTTTGAAGGACAGCCTCATTGCTGTACCCAACGAATCATAACCGATAACACACTTAGGGAAGATCTATATGACATGCCCTTGCAAAATCCTGACTTGATACTATTCACGGACGGATGCTGTTTTAAAGGAGAACAAGGGCTCCAGTCAGGGTTTGCTGTAACAAAACTAACTGATACAGGATTTGTAACAATAGAAGCGGAAAAACTCAAAGGGCAACAATCTGCCCAAAGAGCAGAGTTAACGGCAGTAACAGCCGCTCTCCAGCTGGCCCAAGACAAAACGACCAACATTTACACTGACTCGGCATATGCTCATGTAGTAGTACATACAGCCATGGCCGAATGGCAAAGAAATGACTTCATGACTGCAACGGGAGTCCCCATAAAACATTATCAAGAAATATTAAAATTGAAAGAAGCATTAATGTTGCCCAAAGCAGTGGCAGTCTTAAAATGTAAAGGACACACTAAAAAGGATGATTTTGTATCAGCAGGAAATGACGCAGCGGATAAAGCGGCGAAAGCAGCGGCTGGTTACCTTCCCACCTAAGTAAGTGAAACAGAATTAAAAGAAAGACAGGAAGTAACAGAAGAGACAGTTAAAATATGGCAGGAACAAGGGAGTCCCGAAGAAAGGAGTATGTGGAAATCAAAAGGGGGTGAGAGAGATGAGAAAGGTATTTGGAGAAAAGGAGGTAAATGTATACCACCTCAGAAGCAATTGAAACTGTTGATAAGCGAAGCTCATGGAGCATGCCATGTAGGCGTGGAAGAAACACTGAGACGACTCCACACCTGGTGGCATCCTTTCATGAGAGCAATTGTTAAAAATGAACTCCAGTGATTGCAGATATAACAGCATGCCTACCACGAAACCACCCCAGGGAACTCACGATCCGGACGTGACGGCACCTGGGCAGGTGGTTTCGATGGATTTTACAGACATGATTAAAAGTGTGTCCGGTTACAGGTATCTACTAGTAATAGTGGATTCCTTCTCCGGTTGGCCTGAAGCCTATCCCTGCAAAACAGAAACGGCAAACGTAGTGGTTAAACATTTGATTAACCATTATATTCCATCTCATGGGTTCCCAAGTAAAATAAGGTCTGATAATGGGACCCATTTTAAAAATAAACATTTGCAGGAAGTAGAAAGAGCCCTGGGACTGAAACACACATTTGTTTCAGTATATCACCCACAGTCCCAAGGACAAGTAGAAAGAATGAATCGGAACATTAAGGAAAAATTGGCCAAAGCTTTAGCTACTTCAAATCTCAATTGGCTACAAGCCCTTCCTTTGGCTTTGATGAATGTACGAATGTCACTCAATTCAGCCAAAGGCTGGACTCCATTTGAATGTCATACTAACAGACCGTTTCCGGCTCCTACAGCTCCACTGGAGACAACAGATGTTTCCGGCCCTCTGGAGCTCAAACAACTAACTCTTGCTTTTTCGCAACTAACTGCAAAACAACCCGACGCTCCTTTGGTAATGTATGAAAGTGAATTTGTATGGTTGAAAGTAACCAAAAGAAAGTGGTCTGAACCCAGGTGGACAGGCCCTCATAAAGTGACGGAGAGAACATCGTCTGCTGTCCGCCTACAAGGAAAGGGGGAGACGTGGTACCACCTCACCTCTACACGACCAGCAAAGACCCCGTCTCGACAGATCATCATTGCCGCAAGTACTGACTGCACGTCAACGCCAGACCAGATCCCATCCCAGTGACGACATCACTCATCAAAGGTTGAGATCACGGTACACGGGCAGAATAATCCCGGTGACTCAACCTAGGACCGGGTAGTCTAACCCCAGGTCCTGAAGAAGCTGACAGCGCTCTTTAGCAACGATCCTGAAAAAACACCACCCAACAATGGCCCGCAAATGGGACAAGGTTTCAATTTGTTGGTACATCACAACCCTTTTTATTGTATTAACTCTCTTGCCTGTTTGGTATTTTTGGATGCCTCTTGGTGTGCCCTCAAACCTAACAACAATACAGAGAAGTAAGCGAAAACTCGATTCAGGTCACTCAACTGTACCTATATCCCAGTCTGTTCCCTGGATTTTAGAATGGACGTACAACCATTCAATAACTTTAACAGTGCCACCAAGCACCTCTACCGCCGTTGAAATACCAATTACATCTCTAAAAGGGTTCAGAAACACCGTTCAGATAACAGGGGAGGCATGGAGAGGTTATTGGTGGTATATGACAGGAAACGCCCTAGATTTAAACTGGGATTCTTTAATAACCACTCAACAAGGTAACTATTGGCCATCGGGAAAGAGCAAAGAAGCTGTCTTTTTCAAAGACAAAGTCACCCTTACCAAACAAGGGGATCTACTTAAATTGACCTTTGCTCTCCCCGATGGTATATTGCGTCCACCAAATGCAACCATTTTTAATGTTTCATGCTGGGGTTTTTTACTCTGGGCCTGGTCATCAGGACCGGAGCCTCATTTTCCCGTTGTCATATGTGAAAACACTACTATGGGACAACTCGATCAGCCAATATTAAATAATTATACACGAACTATCAAGGTGACGGCCATCAGTGTACCCTTAAATAGCGTGGATGGTCTGTTTCGAGTTACCACAGGCGTAACAGGGGACAGCAACAATTGGCTTTTATTAACTGAGGAAGCGGCAAAGACTACTAAAGAAAATTGCGTGGTTTGCATGGGACCTCGCCCTTTACTCCGGGTGGTCCCTGCCAATATTGACACACAATGTGTTATGGAATTGATGAATAAAACACTACCCTCACGAAACTGTTCCAAATGGGACAAAATACACCCATTGGTAAGATGGCAAAAAGATAAACCTCTGTTTTCAAACCAAGTTGCAAAAGGCAACTTCACCTGTATTAACATTACAGGAAACAATGGCCGATTGGGAAGGTTAAACCACGCACAACAATGTCAGTCACTCATCTTTGTAGGATCATCATTTTGGCCACAATCCAGGGGCGACATCTGGTGGTGGTGCGGTGATGACCGGATATTCGACAAACTCCCTTTGAACCAAGCCGGTTACTGTGCTCTGATTTCTCTCCTGCTGCCAATAAAGGTCTTTCCAACCACGGTTCATGTGTTGATGTAAACTATTCAAAACTTAGGATCACAACACTTGTCCCACTTACAAAAAGCCAAACGATCTACTAGCACATGGCAAGATAAGGGGGACCCCACATACATTGATGCGATTGGCGTACCACGAGGGGTCCCCGATGAATATAAACTTGCAGATCAGGCAGCCGCAGGATTTGAATCCACAATCTGTTGGTGGTGTACTATAAAAAAAACACAGATAGAATTAATTACATACATTACAATGTGCAACGCCTAGGTAATTGGACACAAAGCGGATTTGAAGCGGTACATGGTCAACTAGCCGCCACCTCTCTGATGGCTTTCCAGAATCGCATTGCTTTAGATATGCTCCTGGCAGAAAAAGGAGGCGTATGCTCCATGTTTGGCGAACAATGTTGCACTTTTATTCCTAGTAACACAGCTTCTGATGGCAGCTTAACCTCTGCAATTGAAGGGCTCAGAACATTAAACAAAAAGATGAAGCAATATTCCGGGGTAGATACTTCTATTTGGGACAATTGGATGAGTGTTTTTGGACGTTATAAGGCTCTGGTATCTTCTATTTTTATTTCTATTGCTGTGTTTGCTGCTTTTCTCACAATATGTGGATGTTGTTGCATTCCTTGCTTGCGCTCTCTTAGCCAGCGACTCATTACAGCAGCTATCGAAAAGAGAGATGTTAATAACCCCGCCCAGATGATGCCACTCTTGTCTTCAGGGGATACCCTGAGATGCTCGATGACCCCGCGGGCATATTTTTGTAATGGTACATTCTCTTACATGCTGTTTAACATATCCTGGTGTCGGACTCTTTCGAGTCCGAAAGGGGGATTGAAGGCCCTCGCACGTGATATACTGATGTCATGATCATACATAGACTTATTTGTGCACTGTTATGTTGTGTAACTTAACCTCAGTATTAAAATGTTCTGATAATCACGTAAGTGTGAAAACTACGTCAGCCGCAAAACAGGATGTTTTGTCGCAAGAAGAGATAATGCTGTGACCTTGGATCCACCCTGCTCAAGCTTTAAACACCGCCCTGAACACTGTATATAATCTCGCACTAAATGCTGAAAAAGTGCACATTTGAGCACATTTTGTGCAGCTGCAGCCTTTGCCTGTAGAACATTTGTACCCAGAATATTCTGCAATAAAAGATCTTAAAGAAGTTCATTTCCAGTCTCTGATTCGGACCCCAACATTCTCATCATCCGAAATTCAACGAACACGCGAAGGACTGGTGGAGAGATACCATCCTTCAACAGTAACCAAAAGCTCTGGATTCATACTCCAGTCATTGACAGAGCAACTAATAAATCCTGTCATATTCCTGTGTTTGTGTAATTGTAGTCAGGGTGGTGTCTGTTGCTGGCTTCTTATTATCATTATCAACAAGTATTTCAGATCAACTGAAAATGCAGGAAGGCGTTGGATCATTGCTTGGCATCGTTGTCTCGACGGCTTTTGCTTGGCACGTGTGCGCCTCCGCCAACTCCTCGCTAGCGTACTTAACGTTTGTTCGGCCGTATCGTTGCATGGAAGTAAGTTCTCTGTTTTAAAATCCTTCACTTCTCCACTCCAGCCTGTTTCTGTCAATATTTATTGTCTTTGTTACACAGTCGCGTCAACCTTTTGTCTTGTTTTTCATTTTATGATGTATTATTGTTCCGTTTGGTGCGTGCACCCTTAGCTAAACACAGCTTTGTTTGATTGGTGTACAGCCGAAAGCAAACAAAACGTGGATCCTGAAAGCTTTTTGATGTGTGTTTTTTCAGGGTTCACTTTTCGGCACATTTCGCCGACCACAACAAATCCGTTCACGTTTGAATAATGCTTTTATTCCTATGCTTTCAATCATGGTCAATTGTCCATATTGGGAGTTTATAAGAAAATAAGAAATCAACTGACATTGCTACTAATTCTCATCGTGACTTCAATCATTTGATAATTGACTAATTACTGATTAATTTTTCTCCGGCTAATGCACTCGAGACAGCTTAGAGGGGCAAGAGGGGATACATTAGTTATCTTTTTAGCGATGCCTTTTAATGCATTTAGTCACAGATGAAACATGAGCTGTTATTGCTTCTCTTAAAAAGGCAGGCCACAATATCCTGTGGCAGAGCCAGAAGAACAGGAAGGCATGTCACTGTGAATGTCTTATCCTTCACTCATACTCAGGCCCCCTGCTAACCAAAGTCAGGGTCAAGTCTGTCTTGCAGTGCATAAGACATTTTACAATCCTTTTATTTTTCAGGGAATATTTTATGTACGAAAGAAGACTAAATTATGGCATTCTGACAAACAACAAATGAGAGAGGCAAATAGACTCATTTATGACACGACTAATATAATTAACCACAAATTATACTGCATCCTAAACTTCAGATAGGAGATACATGTGGTCAAAACTAAAACACACGCGCACTGCAAATAGGGGCTGCATCATGTACATGTACTTTCAACCTATCAAAAGATTTCTTACAGACACAGTTAGGCTTCAAACACTCTGCTTATGGGAGGTTATTATAATAGAGTATCACAGTATTACTTAAAGAGCAATTAACTGATTAAGTGTATCTGGACTATAAAAGTTTAACCGACAGCTTCTGATTCAATGGTCAATATTCTGGATAGTTGGAGCAAACCACAGATATCTCTAAGTTTACAATTTGACTTTCATGCTAATTTAATTCAACACGTTCAAGAAATGTCATGGCCTTGTGTTTCAAGTTGTTTTTCTTTGTGTTGCAGTGTCTGGGTGGGCGTGGACATCGGTGACACACCTGTCATGCATTGTAATCATCAGCCTTTTTAGGGGGCACCGTGACAGTGTGTGGGTGTCGGAATATTCACTAGTTTTTGCCGCCGTTCTGACCGCTGTCCAAATTTAGGCTCACTACGATTATACCACACGGACCGTTTGTCGTGTCTCCCTGCGTTATCTGTTTTTGATTCTCTCTGGTTGTGAGTTCCTTTAGTTTTGTATGTTTCGCCATCACCTGCTCTGCCATTTAATTAAAATTGTTCGGACCTCTGACCTAGAGTCTATTTTTTGGGATCTGCCCTTACGGCATTGCCGTTCATGACAAGAAAGGGAACCAGTCTCCTATCATATTTTACACTATTGTGTTCGGTAGATTTTTCTTGAATCACATTATGAAATGTTAATAACAAAAATAAATAAAGTATATTTCTGAAACCATTACCATCTTAGGAGAGGTAAAAATGAATGAATAAAATAATATCAGCTCCTTCACTGGTGGTGTGGTGGTACAATTCACCTGACTTCGGTGCAGGAACCGCGGGATAGTCTCCAGCACCCCGCGACCCTGAACAAGATAAGCGGTATTGAGAATGGATGGATGAATATCAGCTACGGACTTCCTGTGTGGAGTTTGCATGTTCTCCTGTGCTTCCGTGGGTTTTCTTCTGGCAGTCTGGTTTCCTCCCGCATGCGTTGAAGACTCCAAATTGGTCTTTAGTGAGGTGTGAGTGTGAATGGTTGTTTATCTTGCGACCAGTTGTACTGCACCTGTTGCACGAGGTCAGCTGACAACCTCCTGTGACCCTAATGAGGACAAGTTGTAGAACATGTATGGACTGACAATACTAAAAAAATAATCAAAAGTATTTTTAGCCAAAGTTCCTGTTTTTTTTTACTCTACTTTTTTCTTTCTTTCTTTCTTTTCCTTTCGGCTTGTCCCGTTAGGGGTCGCCACAGCGTGTCATCCATTTCCATGAGAGCCTATCTCCTGCATCCTCCTCTCGAACACCAACTGCCATCATGTCTTCCCTCACGACATCCATCAACCTTCTCTTTGGTCTTCCTCTAGCTCTCTTGCCTGGCAGCTCCATCCTCATCATCCTTCTACCAATATACTCACTCTCTCTCCTCTGGACGTGTCCAAACCATTGAAGTCTGCTCTCTCTAACTTTGTCTCCAAAACATCGAACCTTGGCTGTCCCTCTGATGAGCTCATTTCTAATTTTATCCAACCTGGTCACTCCGAGAGCGAACCTCAACATCTTCATTTCCGCCACCTCCAGCTCTGCTTCCTGTTTTCTCTTCAGTGCCACTGTCTCTAATCCGTACATCATGGCTGGCCTCACCACTGTTTTATAAACTTTGCCCTTCATCCTAGCAGAGACTCTTCTGTCACATAACACACCTGACACCTTCCTCCACCCGTTCCAACCTGCTTGGACCCGTTTCTTCACTTCCTGACCACACTCACCATTGCTCTGGACGGTTGACCCCAAGTATTTAAAGTCCTCTACCCTTGCCATCTCTTCTCCCTGTAGCCTCATTCTTCCCCCACCACCCCTCTCATTCATGCACATATATTCTGTTTTACTTCGGCTAATCTTCATTCCTCTTCTTTCCAGTGCATGCCTCCATCTTTCTAACTGTCCCTCCAGCTGCTCCCTGCTTTCACTGCAGATCACAATGTCATCTGCAAACATCATGGTCCACGGGGATTCCAGTCTAACCTCATCTGCCAGCCTATCCATCGCCACTGCAAAAAGGAAGGGGCTCAGGGCTGATCCCTGATGCAGTCCCACGTCCACCTTAAATTCTTCTGTCACACCGACAGCACACCTCACCACTGTTCTGCTGCCCTCGTACATGTCCTGTATTATTCTAACATACTTCTCTGCCACTCCAGACTTCCGCATGCAGTACCACAGTTCCTCTCTGGGTACTCTGTCATAGGCTTTCTCTAGATCTACAAAGACACAATGTAGCTCCTTCTGACCTTCTCTGTACTTTTCCATCAACATCCTCAAGGCAAATAATGCATCTGTGGTACTCTTTCTATGCATGAAACCATACTGTTGCTCGCAAATATTCACTTCTGTCCTGAGTCTAGCCTCCACTACTCTTTCCCATAACTTCATTGTGTGGCTCATCAACTTTATTCCTCTATAGTTGCCACAGCTCTGCACATCACCTTTGTTCTTAAAAATGGGCACCAGCACACTTTTCCTCCATTCCTCAGGCATCTTCTCACGCACTAGAATTCTATTGAACAAGCTGGTCAAAAACTCCACAGCCACCTCTCCTAGATGCTTCCATACCTTCACAGGAATGTCATCAGGACCAACTGCCTTTCCATTTTTCATTCTCTTTAATGCCTTTCTAACTTCCCCCTTACTAATCATTGCCACTTCCTGGTCCACCACACTTGCCTCTTCTACTCTCCCTTCTCTATCATTTTCCTCATTCATCAACTCCTCGAAGTATTCTTTCCATCTACCTAGCACACTGCTGGCACCAGTCAACATATTTCCATCTCTATCCTTAATCACCCTAACCTGCTGCACATCCTTCCCATCTCTAGCCCTCTGTCTGGCCAGCCTGTATAGATCCTTTTCTCCTTCTTTAGTGTCCAACCTGCCATACATGTCATCATATGCCTCTTGTTTTGCCTTTGCCACCTCTACCTTTGCCCTGTGTCGCATCTCAATGTATTCCTTTCGCCTCTCCTCGGTCCTCTCAGTGTCCCACTTCTTCTTAGCTAACCGTTTTCCTTGTATGATTTCCTGTACTGTGAGGTTCCACCACCAAGTCTCCTTCTCTCCTTTCCTGCCAGAAGATACACCAAGTACTCTCCTGCCTGCTTCTCTGATCACCTTGGCTGCAGTGGTCCAGTCTTCTGGAAGCTCTTCCCGTCCACCGAGAGCCTGTATCACCTCTTCCCGAAAAGCTGCACAACACTCGTCCTGTCTCAGCTTCCACCACATGGTTCTCTTCTCTGCCTTTGTCTTCCTAATTTTCCTCCCCACCACCAGAGTCATCTTACACACCACCATCCTATGCTGTCTAGCCACACTCTCCCCTACCACTACCTTACAGTTGGTAACCTCCTTCAGATTACATCGTCTGCACAAGATGTAATCCACCTGTGTGCTTCTACCTCCGCTCTTGTAGGTCACCCTATGTTCGTGCCTCTTCTGGAAAAAAGTGTTCACTACAGCCATTTGCATCCTTGTTGCAAAGTCTACCACCATCTGTCCCTCCAAGTTCCTTTCCTGGATGCCGTACTTACCCATCACTTCTTCATCACCCTTATTACCTTCACCAACATGTCCATTACAATCTGCACCAATTACGACTCTCTCTCTGTCTGGGATGCTCAGAACTACATCATCTAGCTCCTTCCAGAATTTCTCTTTCACCTCTAGGTCACATCCTACCTGTGGGGCATAGCCACTAATCACATTACACATAACACCCTCAATTTCAAATTTCAGCCTCATCACTCGATCTGATACTCTTTTCACCTCCAAGACATTCTTAGCCAACTCTTCTTTTAAAATAACCCCGACTCCATTTCTCTTCCCATCTACACCATGGTAAAATAATTTAAACCCTGCCCCTAAACTTCTAGCCTTACTGCCTTTCCACCTGGTCTCCTAGACACACAATATATCAACCTTTCTCCTAATCATCACGTCAACCAACTCCCGAGATTTTCCTGTCATAGTCCCAACATTCAAAGTCCCCACATTCAGTTCTAGGCTCTGTGTTTTCCTCTTCTCTTTCTGCCGAAGAACCCGCTTTCCACCTCTTCTTCTTCTTCTTCTTTGACTTCGACTTCGACCCACAGTAGCTGAATTTCCAACAGCGCCCTGCAGGTTGACGGCGCCGGTGGCGGACGTTGTTAACCCGGGCCACGACCGATCCGGTATGGAATTCTTTGGATGAACGCTCATATTTGTTTGGCAAGGTTTTAAGCCGGATGCCCTTCCTGACGCAACCCTCTGCATTTATCCGGGCTTGGGACCGGCCTACAGTTTGCACTGACTTGTGCCCCCCATAGGGCTGCATTTTTTACTCTACTTTTTTTTTAATTTGAAAAATGGATCGATGGATTATTTAACTGCGAAAGCCTCATTGCCATTAAAAATCTCCTTTAACAACTCATGGAACACAATTACAAATGTTCCACTTGTAAATCGACAGCAATCAAATACAATTTGATAGATACAATTTACTAGTAAGCCTTAATGAGAAATACAGAGTGGAACAAAATGGTACAAGCCTCCAACCACATGCAGGACATCGACGAAGCAACTGAGAGAAGCAACTTGTCTTGAACTTTACAGCACAGCAAATGAGATGATACTTCTTGAACCTAAAGCCCCCCAAAAATGCTGGTTGCTCTTCTCCGCTTTGCTCCACAGTGCTATACATCTGGAGTGCATGTCCAATATAGCCTGTGCTCCTTATGTTGTTATGGCAACTAACTTGTGAATGGCAGCTGCTTTTTAATGATCATTGTTCCAATAATCTCTGAATAAGGTAATCACTTTTGCCCTCCTGGAAGCTCACATGAAACAAAACCATGGTTGCTGCTTTGTTCTTATTTCTGACCATGACTAGCTTCGTTAAAAAAATCAGCTGCTGATCTTTCAGCTGTAGTTATATTATTCATCTTAAAAGTACGCTAGATACTTTTGGCATTGTAGTTCTTGCTAAACTCCCTATAGCTGTTCTTTTAGTCACATGTGAAACTGCCTTTTCTGCAGCAACAAATAATGTGTTCCTCTACTGAAAGTGAGCTTTTATTTTATATTTCCCAGGAGCTCACTGCTAGCCAAGCTGGCTTCTTCCGGTAAATGTTGACAGCTTGTACGCTGCATAGTGGGGACAATGGGGGGAAGATGAAACTTTTGACATTTCCTGCAAACCCTGATCAAAGATGTCTCAGAGGTTTTTTTTTTCAGTGTTGCTAGAGGCCAAAGTAAAGACATCTAAAGTGATTAGATTATTAGCTACTTTGTTTCAATTGTGAATTACAATGCAGCCCTATGGGAAGCACAAGCCAGTACAAACTGTAGGCCGGTTCCAAGCCTGGATAAAGGCAAAGGGTTGCGACAGGAAGGGCATCTGGCTTACAACTTTGCCAAACAAATATGAACGTTCTTCCAAAAAATTCCATACCAGATCAGTCGTGGCCTGGGTTAACAACGTTCACCACCAGCGCCGTTAAGTTGCAGGGCGCCATTGGAAATTCAGCTACTGTGGGTCGAAAATGAAGGAGAGGTGGAAAGCGGGTTTTTAGGTAGAAAGAGAAGAGGAAAGGATAGAGCATAGAACTGAATGTGGGGACTTTGAATGTTGGGACTATGACAGGAAAAGCTCAGGTTTTGGTTGACATGATTAGGAGAAAGGTTGATATACAGTGATCCTTCGTTTTTCGCGTTTAATGGGGACCAGAACCCCCCGCGAAAGGTGAAAAACCGCAAAGTAGGATTTGACACCCCCTCCCTCCTTGGAATTTTTGTGTATGTGTATGTGGGTACCAGAATGTTTAAAATATGTAAACAGTATTTATACTTTTTCATATTTGAGACAGGTGGCACGGTGGACGACTGGTTAGAGCGTCAGCCTCACAGTTCTGAGGACCCGGGTTCAATCCCCGGCCCCGCCTGTGAGGAGTTTGCATGTTCTCCCCGTGCCTGCGTGGGTTTTCTCCGGGTACTCCAGTTTCCTCCCACATCCCAAAAACATGCATTAATTGGAGACTCTAAAATGCCCGTCGGCATGACTGTGAGTGCGAATGGTTGTTTGTTTCTATGTGCCCTGCGATTGGCTGGCAACCAGTTCAGGGTGTACCCCGCCTCCTGCCCGATGACAGCTGGGATAGGCTCCAGCACGCCCGCGACCCTAGTGAGGAGAAGTGGCTCAGAAAATGGATGGATGGATGGATATTTGAGACAAAGATTACAACAGTACACATATTTACTTAAATATTTAATTATAGAACCTTATACAGTAATTAACATTCATCAACATTGGCTTCTGAGAGAGTTGAAGAGACTTGCGTTGGTGGCGGAGGAAAAGCTCTCACTTGACTTGTAGAGGTTTTAGGTTCACTCAGAGACTCTTCTGCTAGAGGCGCTGATGGTGTAGCTGGGGTTTTACCTTGGAGAAAAACATGGTGATGTGTAGTTGTTGTCTTTGTTTTTTCTTTTCTTTTAAAATTCCCCTGTACAAGGACATATCCCCGTCTCTTATTACACGGAGTTACCACACGTTTCGCTTCCTTATTGAAGCAGTTTTGCAGAGGTTTGCTTCCTCTTTCTTGATGTACCGCACTGTAGATTCATTCACGCCATAAATGGTGTGCCACAGATGCATAACTTCTGCCCTCCTTTCTTCTTCCTCTCGGGCGCCCAAGAGGAAGCTTGGAAGCTTTCGCAGGGGCACAGCGCTTAGGCGGCATTGTAAGGGCTTAACTAATCAAAAAAAGTTATCGCTTAAACAAAAATATTTATCACAAACACAACACTAAGATACAGTATGCGAGACAGTCAACAGCATGGACGAGACTGGCGAGACACACAAGGGAAGATGCTGGGTGAGGCAGCGATGATGCGCAGCCAAACAGCTCAGGGGATAAACATAATATAGGGTGACCAACAAGAGCGAAGGTAGAAGCACACAGATTACATCTTGTGCAGATGATGAAATCTGAAGTCTGACTGTAAAGTAGTGGTAGGGGAGAGTGTGGCGAGACAGTATAGGATGGTGGTGTGTAAGATGACTCTGGTGTGGTGTGTAAAATGACTCTGGTGGTGGGGAGGAATATTAAGAAGACAAAGACAAAGCAGAGAACCATGTGGTGGAAACTGAGAAAGGAAGAGTGTTATATGACTTTTTGAGAAGAAGTAAGACAGGCTCTCGGTAGACAGAAGGAGCTTCCAGAAGGCTGGACCACTACAGCCATGGTGATTAGGGAGACAGACAGGAGAGTACTTGGTGTATCTTCTGGTGGGAAAGGGGAGAAGGAGACTTGGTGGTGGAACCTCAAAGTAAAGGAAATCATATGTATGTATGTTAGAATCATACAGGACATGTACGAGGGCAGCAGAACAGTGGTGAGGGGTGCTGTAGGTGTGACAGACGAATTTAAGGTGGAGGTTGGACTGTATCAGCGAACAGCCCTGAGCCCTTTCCTGTTTGCAGTGGTGATGGATAGGCTGACAGATGAGGTTAGACTGGAATCCCGGTGGACCAGGATGTTCACAGATGACGTTTTCATCTGCAGCGAAAGCAAGGAGCAGGTGGAGGAAGAGTTAAAAAGGTGGAGGCATGTACTGGGAAGGAGACGAATGAAGAATAGCTGAAGACAGAATATATGTGCATTAAAAGAGAGAGGTGGAGGGGGAAGAGTGAGGTTACAGGGAGAAGACATAGGACTTTAAATACTTGAGGTCAACAGTCCAGAGCAATGGTGAGTGTGGCAAGGAAGTGAAGAAACAGGTCCAAGCAGGTTGGAACGGGTAGAGGAAGATGTCAGGTGTTTCACAGTATGTGACAGAAGAGTCCCTGCTACGATGAAGGGCAAAGTTTATGACACAGTGGAGAGGCCAACCATGATGTACGGATTAGAGACAGTGGCACTGAAGAGACAACAGGAAGCAGAGCTGGAGGTGGCGGAAATGAAGATGTTGAGGTTCTCTCTAGGAGGTTGACCAGGTTGGATAAAATTAGAAATGAGCTCATCAGAGAGACACTTAAGGTTAAATTCCTGTTTGATGGGGCCCAAACATTCGGATGTTCTGTCAGGAAAAAAACAACAACTGAAAGAGTGCTATAAAGTGCTGACACTAATCACATGACACTTGGTTGTAAAGAAGGTGCTGGCCTGCAACACAAAAGTCATGCAGCCCTACCTTGATTTTGTCAAATTCGCAAATGTCATCGTCTACCAAATTCAGTTTTATTCAAATGCTCATTCTAATCGAGTGTGAGCAAATCTCATCATTTATTTTAGACTATCCATGTTTCATGTCTCATCTTGCTTCAGTACTTGAGAGGGTCCCTCTGTCTGTGTTATTTTCTGTGTTTTTCATGTGCATGTGTAGGTGTACGATTAAGCATGAATACTCCATTGTGTCTGTCAGCATGACTTTGATAAACAGTGCTGGTGTGGGTGCCTTGGCGCCACGATGGGTAAAACGCAGAGGTCAGCTATCAGTTTGAAGCATGCTGGTTCTTATCGCTGTCACAAAGCCTAATAGATTAATGAATACACTTAAAGTCTTGTTTTCTCCTGAATGGACTGCTGCCTCCCCCACCAACAATGACACTTTCCTTCAACCACACTTAGTGCCTCCATAAGCATCTTTTGCCCTCCACTATTGTATACGGGTGGTTATTAGACACACCTGAATTGTGTCCGGTGTCAATGGGATTTACACACGAGCCACGTACTTACTTTCACTTGCTTCGGAAGTATGAGTTATCGAACCCCCTGATACGGGCTGTTCGGTCCCTGTACCACCGGAGTCATAGTTTGGTCCAAGCAGACATTCCAACAACTTCTTCCCTCTTGCCATTAACTTCTTAAACAGTTAACTTACAATTCCATTGCAACATGCTGCCAATTTTGTCTTGAGATTGTTGTCCCATCTCTGTCGGGTCAAGTTTCAGTTACATTTTATCAATGTGGGTTAATGTTTTCTATGGGTTTAAGCCTTTTGTTCCCTCATACTGAGTTTAAAATGTTTTCCGTGACCTGCAGATGACGAAAACTTCCTTGATGTCTTATTTATTATTATTATTTTTTTTTTTTTTACTTAACAGCAGAATCTGTCCACTGTATCCCCTTCTTCATTGACCATCCACGAACAGGAGGTGAGACGCATCTTCAAACAACAAAAGATCAACACAGCGGCAGGCCCAGACCTTGTGTCCCCATCCTGCCTCAGTCTGCGCGGACCACCTCACTCCAGTCTTCACACAGATCTTCAATAGATCTCTGCAACTGTGTGAAGTACTATCCTGTTTCAAACGCTCCACCATTATCCCAGTCTCCAAGAAACCTGCAATCTCGGGTCTGAATGACAACAGGCTTGTCGGCCTGACATCTGTGGTCATGAAGTCCTTCGAACGCCTGGTGCTGGACCACCTCAAGAACGTCACAGGTCCCCTGTTGGACCCATGCAGTTTTCCTACTAAGCAAACAGCTCCGCGGATGACTCAGTCAACATGGGACTGCACTTCATCCTAGAATACCTCGACAGTGCAGGTACCTACGCGAGGATCCTGTTCGTGGACTTAAGCGCTGTGTTCAACACTATCATTCCCGAAGTCCTCTCCTCCAAGCTTCTCCAGCTCAGCGTCTCACCTGCCATCTGCCAGTGGATTTACAGCTTCCTGACGGGCAGGACACAGCCGGTGAGGCCGGGGGACACCACCCTTTCTACACGCACCACCAGCACCCGGGCATCTCAAGGTTGTGCCTTCTCTCTGCTGCTCTTCTCTCTCTACACGAACGACTGCACCTCAACCAACACCCGGCTGTCAAACTCCTGAAGTTTGCAGACGACACTACAGTCATTGGCCTCATCAAAGACTGTGACGAGTCTGCGTAACTACAGGAAGTGGAGTGGCTGGAGCTGTGGTGCGGCCGACATAACCTGGAGCTGAACACGCTCAAGACTGTAGAAATGATCATGGACTTCAGGAGGCATCCTTCACCACAGCTGCCCCTCACGCTGTCCAACTGGTTTGTATCAACCGTCGAGACCTTAGAGTTCCTGGGAATAACAGTCTCTGCGGATATGAAGTGGGAGATCAACATCAACTCCATCCTCAAAAAGACCCAGCAGAGGATGTACTTCGTGCGGCTTCTGAGGAACCACGGCCTGCCACAGGAGCAGCTGAGGCAGTTCTACACAATTCATCGAATCAGTCCTGTGTTCTTCCATCACAGTCTGGTTTGGTGCTGCGACAAAAAAGGGCAAACTCTGACTGAAACGGACAATCAAAACTGCTGAAAAGATTGTCGGTACCCCCCTACCCACCTTTGAGGACTTGCACGCTGCCAGAACTAAGACAAGCATGCAAAATTCTCTTGGACCCTCCACATCCTGGTCACCACCTCTTCTAGCTCCTTCCCTCGGGTAGGCGCTATCGAACAATGGAAACTAAAACAAGCAGACATTCCAACAACTTCTTCCCTCTTGCCATTAACTTGTTAAACAGTTAACTTACAATTCCATTGCAACATGCTGCCAATTTTGTCTTGAGATTGTTGTCCCATCTCTGTCGGGTCAATCACACATTATTCGTGCATTCACTGTAGTAGTCTCGCCACTCTGCACAATTTGCATATCTGTTGTTGACCAATACTGGCCACTCATGTGCTTGAGAAGTATCTGCACCATTTTCACAATTGACACTTCCAGATTATCGCACTACTAGTCACTTTAAACTGCTTCAATTTCTTGAAGTCTCTTCGGCCTTTGCACAATGGTCATTGAACCGGACTATACAAAATGTTTTTTTTACCGGCATTACCACATTACTGGTAACCTTTTATTGCTCAGTGACTGTGTTTTTTTTAATGTCCTTATGTCTCAAAAGTATTTTGTCAATTGACTGTCTGTTGTAGTACTAGAGTGGCTCCAACTACCAGAGACAAATTCTGATTCTGGTCCTACAGCCTTGCGTGTGCTGCTATCCCTTTGTGCAATGTCCAATACTTTAGATCAGTGATTCCCAAAGTGTGGTACTAGTACTACTAGTTGTATGTGGGTTTACTGTGTGGCAGGAGAAACAAACAAACAAACAAACAAACAAATTTTTTTTACTTTGGTGGCGCACAATGAGGGCCTCTCAATCTCTAATTCCCGGGCTGAATTTCTGGCCCAGTATGTCCCTGGTTGTTTTTAACTTTTTATTCTAATTTCTCTATATTTAGGCGTAATATTAATGTTGAAACTGTGCAAAATGTTACAAGGACTTGCAATAATATTTTCATGAACATTTGGTACTATTTTAATGTTGGTCATGATGGTGGTACTTGGAGTGCTCAATATGTTTTTTTAGGTTGTACTTGTTGTAAAAGGTTTGAGAAGCACTGCTATAGATGTTTAGATTATGTAGTGTGCCGAGCTGTACTTTTAATCTCTCACTATATTAAGAGAGAATGGGTGGGTTATAATTGAGGCTGGGCGTTGAGAATCAAGAACCGAACTGAGAACTGGAACTGGAACTGGGACTAACATTCCAGTTCTCCCGGAATCGTTCAAACTAAAACAATTTCCTCTCCTCCTACAGTCTGCCAACCCCGAAGAAGAAAGTGATGAAAACCAACGAAAAAGAATGCGTACGAAGACGTGCTTGTGCCCAATGGCTATGTTAAAATAAACGACCAGTCACCGCAGTACAACACTTGGATTAAGATTATATTGTGCAAAGGAGGCTTTGAGGATGTGTAGAAGTCTGACACGCTCCCTCCCGCTCTCAGCCTATACCGCGTCGAACTTCAGTCAAGTCAATTGGGCGAGTGAAACAATAAAATACATCTATGCCAACATTGAGGCCGCTCTTGCACTGATGGTTTTTAGCGTTTATTTTAGTCTTCAAACCAACGTAAGAGTTGATGACAGACACAAAAATAAAATATAAATGACTTTCCCATAATGGAAAGAAAGTAGAAACAGTCGTATTACAAACTTAACATTGAGCTAAAACTAGCAACTTTACATCACAATAAATTGGGACAAAATCCACAAAAACGTCTCACAGTATCACAAACTCTAACCTTGTGTCTAATCGCTGGGTAGGTAAAGGAATCAACGTTTTACAGAGCAGTTGGTTCCCTTCATTACTCTTTTTCTTGCATGCCGTTTTATTTTCGTTTTTGCCAGTGTCGTGTGAAGCTCTTTTTTGTGCCAAAATAGCACCTTTCAAAATAAAAGGCCAGATGCATAAAACAGGAAGTCAAGTTAAAACTTGCACATAAACCATTTGATGTGATAAAACAGTCGCAAATAACTATTTTAACAATGCTATAGTTAACTTTTAGGTGAAACAATATCCATCCATCCATTTTCTGAGCCGCTTCTCCTCACTAGGGTCGCGGGCGTGCTGGAGCCTATCCCAGCTGTCATCGGGCAGGAGGCGGGGTACACCCTGAACTGGTTGCCAGCCAATCACAGGGCACATAGAAACAAACAACCATTCGCACTCACAGTCATGCCTACGGGCAATTTAGAGTCTCCAATTAATGCATGTTTTTGGGATGTGGGAGGAAACCGGAGTGCCCGGAGAAAACCCACGCAGGCACGGGGAGAACATGCAAACTCCACACAGGCGGGGACGGGGATTGAACCCCGCACCTCAGAACTGTGAGGCTGACGCTCTAACCAGTCACCCACCGTGCTGCCGCTGAAACAATAATTAATTAAAATGAAGTAAACTGTGTGAGTTCCACACACATTGCCTTTTAGTTCATAGGTTTGATATTGAAAGGATTATTTATAGATTTCATCATCTATGGTCCATAATATCAAAGGATTCAGAGAATCTGGAGAAATCTCTGCACGTAAAGGGCAAGGCCGAAAACCAAGATTGAATGCCCATGACCTTCAATCCCTCAGGCCGTTAAAAACCGGAATCATTGTGTAAAGAATATTGCCACGTTGGCTGAGGAACACTTCAAAAAACCATTTTCAGTTAACATTGTTTGTTGCTACACCTATGAATGCTAAAAAGTTAAAATTCTACCATGCAAAGCGAAAGCTATCAACAACACCTAGAAATGCCACCGGCTTCTCTGAGCCTGAGTTTATCTGAGATGGACTGACGCACAGAGTAAAAGTGTGCTTTGTTTTAACGAGTCCACATTTCAAATTGCTTTTGTCCTTTGGGCCAAAGAGGAAAAGGACCAACAGCGCAAAGTTTAAAAGCCAAATATGACTGTATGGGGGTGTGTTAGTGCCCATGGCATGGGTAACTTGCACATCTGTGAAGGCAACATTAGTGCTGGAATGTACATGCAGTGTGGCGCAACATATGCTGCCATACAAGCAACATCTTTGTCTGAAAACGCCGCTTACAACAACTGCGATCATCTTGATGGCATAATGGTATGGTAGATATGGAATAATTCTGTCTATATTCGATCTATGTCATCATCATTTAAGTGACGCACCCCCGTGTGTGGAGTTAGTATGGTTGTTGGGCAACACTGATCAACAGGTGGCTCACTCGCGTTCTTAATGATGGCCTTCCAAACGTGTTCACTTATAAGCACAGGATTATGATTCAATTACAAGTACATATATTGTACAATATGTAACATAGAGATTAGAGTACACAAAAATACATGCCCCTTTGCCTGCTGACTTCTCACAGACTTCCGTTTTCTCTATGAGGGTTAATTTCACATTCAAAGTCTGACATAGTCTCCGAGTGGATGTCAAAGACTTTCACAAATCCACATTCGGAGAATTCTACCCACCTGCAGACTTCAGAGAGTCATCCCTCTCAAGCCGTTCCTTACAAACTGACCGGGTATGCACGAGGGCTGTGTCAGAAGTCGTTATGGCAGAGTCAGCATAACCTGAAAACACGCAAGCTAGGCGAGCAAAAGGCTGACTTACACACCAACGGGAGAATGTGGCCCTTGGTGAATTGTGCTTCACAATTTATACACACTGAACGGGCACTCGATCGCCTCACCTGCGCCACACTGACATGCCTCCACCAAACTGCGGGGGACGGGCATCGGTGTAGCTCGGCCGTGGCAGAGCGGCTCCCTTGCTGGGCGCGGGACATGCCTCTCCACCCCCTCGGTGCTCCCCAGTGAGCTGCTGGTGCGGGTGCCTGGCGAGCGAGTGAGAGGGAGAGGGTGAATATCAAAACAGGGGGCTATTTTGAGCTTGTCTCCCATACATGTGAATTTAAGTGGATGCAAGGACAATAGCTGGCAACAATAAATGCAAGCTTTGCTATTTCATCCACCATAGTTACATTATTTTTTTTTATATAGTTAAGCATTGTTGTAAAACACAACATATGTATACTTTATAGAGTGTATTTTTATGGCTCTGTAGCAGCTGAGACTCAATTGCTAAAAACCCAGATAGGTAACAGCCACGAAGTGGGAAGGTATAATATGAATATATGAATATAATGACCAAAACTATGTCGCACTGTCCGCGATTTCAAATTCTGTCATTTGCAAGTGGTTTTGGTGTTCAAAGGCTTTTGCATTCAAACGAGAAAGCACATAGATATCAACCTTAAACCATGTCACAGATTCATTTTGACCTATATTATGCATAAATCAGTAGAAAAAATAGATGGAAGGGGACCTTTAAAGGAAAGGTAATGTAACACAGTGGTAAATGGGAGACAGAGACAGTCACCCAGAGCAGCATGCCCCCCTTAGACAAATGGATTTGATAGGCAAAACGTTTTTGTTAGCACCCACATCCCCCCATTGATAGACCTGGGGGTCACCATCTACGGGCGTCGCTCGGCGTTGAAGCCAGCAACGTTAGTGAACAGGCCCCTGTCCCAGCCTTTTTGGAACGTGCTCCAGGTATCAAATTAAAAGAAAAGAGAATATTTGCAAAGAAAACAAAACATAACAAAAAAACCAACCGTTTATTAGTTTGAGCATTAAATATAGTCTTTGTAGTGTATTCAATTGAATATAGGTTTTAAAGGATTTGGATATCACTGTGTTCTGTTTTTAATTACGTTTTACACAACATCCCAACTTCACTGGAATTGAGGTTTGTTTACACCAATAATACTGTAACTGTGAGGAGTCATTATTACTTAAGCACAATGTACAGTCTTATGTGTTATTGATAACTGTATGTGACTATTTGTGTTAATACATCTTTAAAATTACATGTATAAATCATGATACAGTGGAACCTCGATAAAACCGAGCCCAATATAACAGATATAGGATAAAACAGTATAAAAGAATTACGTGTTCAAATAAAGTGGTTATCTTCAAAATAATTATTTGAAAAAAATACAGATACTTTGTTTTGATCATATGGGTAGAAGCAGATGCATGCATTTTAAAAATTCATTGTACAGAAGGGTTTCCAGAAAATTGAGGTCAGCTTTGGGGGTATGTATTATACATGGGTGCGCATTATACAGGAGAAATTACGGTATTTAGGAATATTATGGCACTCTAGTACTGTAGCTTTGGACATGACTCATTCTGGAGCCGCTTGGTGACCCCTGCTTTAAAGGTTCATACAGTATCTTGCTGCAGTATTTGTATGCTAAGATATGTCATGATTTATCGTCAGTGATGTTGTTAAGAAGAATGATAATAACACAAGGTTGAACCAACAGTTGACCACTAAGCTTTGCTTGAAACCTGAATCAAATGCTTCTTTCTTCTTTGTTTTTTTCTGTTTGGCCTCTGTCTAATTTAAAAGAAGCACTGTGACATGTAAATGTGTTGATTTTTCTGTGTGGAGCGCACAGGGATAAATCCTTTTTTTATATGTAATCCTGCCAAACTCCCCTGTAGGCAGGCTTTGCATTTGAAATGTACAATTAGTCATCCCTGTTTACTTTGAATGCGACAGTTTTGAAACATCAAGCCTGAGGCATCACAGAGAGACTGACAGTACAACGCATGTCCATTTATTGTACCTGTTAGTTATTTTGTCTTTGTCCTACTACTTTCTAATAATCTGGAACAGTATTTCCTTAAAAGGATTGGGTCACCTGGGAAGGGATGAATTATGCCTCCAGACTTTATTATTGTTACATGTTTTGGCTTGAGTAAAAACACACTCTTTGTGCTACCCAGGTAAAGTTGAGGAAATCTATGGGATAAACAGAGCTACTTCATCTGATCATAGGGCTTAGTAGCACAGTGAAGTCAGCTGTCTGCCAGTAGCACGTGAAGGTGGTAATTTGTGTACTACCTGCTTCCAGCATTGACCCTTCGTTTGCCTGCTTGCTACTCACTACTGTGCTTAATCTACAAAGACTCTGGCAGAAAGACAGAGCTGCTTCACATAGCCTGTTAGGGGAGCCTTTCTAATCTTACTAAGTGGCCTTCTACTAAATGGAAAGCTTTTTTGTGAACTTCTACTGAAGGATAAATAACTCGTTCAACATGCTTAACAGTAATTTTCAGGATTATCATACATTTTAGCCTTGTTGACTGCTGTTTTTGATAACTTTCCATTTTCTTCTCCCCACTACAAGACACAAGGGATTGCAAGACTGTTTAAAGTACATTATAGCCTAATAATTTCCCTCTACAAGCGCCGTTGCACAGAGATATACGCCTGCTCACCTATTAAATTGTGTCTGATGTTTCCCTCAAAGTAGGTATGAAATGTAACTTTATTTCACTCATAAAACCAATGGTGCTACTGTTTCTTGGCTCTCTTTCAATACCAATTGCACAGTAAAGGAGTGAATGTAACTTAACATGGAGAAAATAATTGGACTGAATTTCTGCTTTCTGCACACATTTCCTCAAGGATACGTTACGTTTTCATGGCCTCTAATTGTGATGGAAAACACATCAGGAAGGAAATGATGCTGACTGAGAAAAGGTTGGCTTCTTTCTTATCACCAAGCGACAATGTGCAGAATCAACCAACTAAATGGTTTCCCTTTTTAAAAGCAGTGGGGCTTTTCAGCTCAAATTCAAGCGTGTATTCCTGACTATGCAAGAGATATTAAATATAAGGCATTTTCCATCTTTCCTTGGACTGCTGGGTTCTGAAAATTGATACAGCTGACAAAAGCTGGGATCAAAATAGCGATGGTAGGGCTTCAAATGTCCCAAATCGCTAGACCAAAATACGTCAAAGTTTGTCAGGTCACTGAAGCATTCCAATGGCAGTCAGAAAAAACAGGCTTGAATTGAAATCCAAGCATCACTGAACCCTACTTTTGGGTCCTCCATCAAGAACTGTAGATAACCATTCATAAAATGAGCTCCTTGGCCTAATAGAGACTATATGCAACCAGCTGTATAATATTTATCGAAGAGGAAAGTACTTTTCCTATCATATACTGGCTGGTAAATATGTGACAAAGAAAAAAAATACTCATAATTGGTCAGCTATTTGGAGGAAACCACTGCATATATACAGTACAATTTTAATGAAAGAAGACTGAGGAAAGTACAGATTAGAAAAATATAAAAGAGATCCACGTTTTAATTGTGGAGTTCTCAGACAAAGCTTTTTTTCTCATTTTCAACTCTGCTGATGTCAGTGTGCAGATCAAGACTTTCCAGAGTCTTGCGTTAAGCATAATTAGGCTTCTATGCCATTTAAATGTCAAAAACGGTGACATACACAGGGTTTCACGAGTCACCATTTCTTTTTAAACGACTGCATTTTCCCAGATGGATTCATGAAACATCCCGTTTGGTAAGTCAGATAAGTGTTGTTGCTCCATAACTAGAGTAACCCGTTTGTCCCCGTCTGTATAAACTGACAAAATAAGTACTGCGTTGTAAATCAGAAGTGTAAACCCAGAGGTCCACTCTTCCTTCAGTTACATACATGTAATGATCCCCTACAAAATGTATGTCATATTGAAAATTATATATATATATATATATATATATATATATATATATATATATATATATATATGGTGGCCGACTGGTTAGAGCGTCAACCTCACAGTTCTGAGGACCTGGGTTCAATCCCCTGCCCCGCCTGTGTGGAGTTTGCATGTTCTCCCCGTGCCTGCGTGGGTTTTCTCCGGGCACTCCGGTTTCCTCCCACATCCCAAAAACATGCATTAATTGGAGACTCTAAAATTGCCCGTAGGTGTGACTGTGAGTGCGACTGGTTGTTTGTTCCTATGTGCCCTGCGATTGGTTGGCAACCAGTTCAGGGTGTACCCCGCCTCCTGCCCGATGACAGCTGGGATAGGCTCCAGCACGCCCGCGACCCTAGTGAGGAGAAGCGGCTCAGAAAATGGATGGATGGATGGATATATATATATAAGGGATGTAACAATGTCTATATCTGTTCGGTTTTATTGCAGTACTAATCTCATGGTACAATAATTATTGCGATATCGTGGGAAAGCTCACGGTATGACAGGAACATTCACGGTAGAAGTGGGGCAAAAATGCAAAAGCAGAACCTAAAAGACTAGCCGAGTCATCAAAAAGCTTCAATAATTTCTGTATGTTTCCTCTCACTTTTTTGTGAAAAAGACACCTTCAAATCATATATTACCGTGCACTTCTATCCCCGTCCAGCCAATGTTTACATTCGTATACTGTACCTCCAAAATGCTATTATTGTTGCAGCAATAATCATGCAAGGCTCACAATAACAAAACCGCCTATTGATTTTACGGTATTTACTGTCATATTTTTTAAAATTGATAACATTAAAAATTGGATATTTGATTTCTTTGCTTGAGTCAAAAAATTCAAGTGCAGTCAAAAATGCAGGAACACTCTTGAAGACATGGGAATCCTTAGCTTCTATTCTTCTGCTTAGTGATATTGTAGGATGGTTTATTTTTCTCAGTAGCCTCTGTAATGTTCCAATTTGAAATGTGGAAATTTCATTTGAAGACAGGGAAGTATGTCAGATGATTTATTTTTGCTTTGTATTTGTATGAAGTGGACCCATTTTATTATTTTATTTTTTTGACGAATGGAATGTATTGGTGAGAGATATGTTGTAACGGGGAGTTGGAATTATTCTCTCTCCATGGGATTTTCTTTTGACTTGAGATAAACACTCACCAGTTCACCAATTAAAAGTGCTACTGTTACAATATGCTTAAATAATTTGGCGGATGTTCTCTTCGAAGGGGAGCGGCGGCCCGTGAAGGGCCGGCTCATGTGGCTTCCCGGTAGTAGACAGTGCCAGCTGGGATGCGACTTCACGAAGCAGTTGATCCCAGCTCGTGGGTCAGCGTTTACTGGGACAGAGGCCGGCCTGAAAAGCAAGGCACCTCTCAGCCAATCGATTGCGACGCGACGCTCAGAACAGCATAGCGGCCACGCCTTGGGAGGGTCTCAGGGCACCATCAGTTGTTGCCAATCAGTGTATTTTTTTAGATGTACCCACATGGTCACGTGGGTTACGCGTCCAATCGGGTGCGTTTATACTCTTTAATGAGGAAGTGGAGCACTGTAGCCAAGGACCACATGTGGAGAGCTTCAAAAAGACCTGGAATTAGCAGGTACTGTTGTCACAGGGAAAACAGTGAGTAATGCAACCTGCCACCATGGCCTGTATGCACACTCACCATGCAAGACCCCATTGCTGAGAAAAAAAAGAATGTCAAAGACCGTTTAAAGTTTGCTGAACAACATTTGGATAAGCCTGTTAAATACTGGGAGAATATAGTCTGGTCTGATCTTGGATGCCATAATGCACACCACGTTTGGAGGAGAAATGGCACTGCACATCACCCTAAAAACACCATACCAACAGTGAAGTTCGGAGGTGGGAACATGATGGTCTGGGGCTGCTTTTCAGCAAATGGTACTGGTAAACCTCACATTATTGAAGGAAGGATGAATGGGCAAATGTACCGAGACATTCTTGACAAAAATATCCTGCCATCTACGAGGATGATGAAAATGAAACGAGGGTGGACATTTTATCAGGATAATGATCCAAAACATACTGCCAAGGGAACTCTCAATTGGTTTCATCCATCCATCCATCTATTTTCTGAGCCGCTTCTCCTCACTAGGGTCACGGGCGCGCTGGAGCCAATCCCAGCTGTCATCGGGCAGGAGGCGGTGTACACCCTGAACTGGTTGCCAGCCAATCGCAGGGCAAACAAACAACCATTCGCACTCACATTCACACCTACGAGTAATTTAGAGTCTCCAATTCATGCATTTTTTTGGGATGTGGGAGGAAACCAGAGTGCCCGGAGAAAACCCACACAGGCACGGGGAGAACATGCAAACTCCACACAGGCGGGGCCGGGGATTGAACCCGGGTCCTCAGAACTGTGAGGCTGACGCTCTAACCGTGCCGCCCAATTGGTTTCAAAGAAAAAAAAAAAATACAGCTGCTAGAATGGCCCCGTCAATCACCTGACTTGAATCCAATCGAAAATCTATGGAAAGAACTGAAACTCAAGGTCCATAAAAGAACCCCACAGAACCTTTAAGATTTGAAGACTGTTCGTGTGGATGAATGGGCCAAAAACACACCAGAGCAATGCATGCGACTAGTTTCTCCATACAGGAGGTGTCTTGAAGCTGTCATTGCAAACAAAGGCTTTTATACGAAGTATTAAATAAATACCAGTTGGCGTGTTCAATACTTTTTTCCTGTGTCAATTTGTTGGAAAGGGTCTGTGTGTATATATATATATATATATACACACATACACACACACACATATTTGGGTGGGACTTTAACGCATTAATTACAATTAATTACAAAAAAATTCAGACATGGTCAGAAGACGTTATCTACTTTGTCATGTTCAGTCAATTTAATGCAGTGATTAGTTTTCTTCAATGTCTATAATTGTACTTTGTTCATTTAGATTGCCTCCTTTTTACCTATTTGACCTTTTCATGTGATGATTTATTTATTTATTTATTTATTTTTTTCAAACCTGTCCTGTTCAGCTGCATGCCCTTCCAGAATGGTGGATCTGTATGTCTTTGTGCTGGAACAGCTTTGCTGGGCAACAGGGGAGTTTTAAATACTTTCTCTGCTTATTTTTTAATGTTTTAATTATTCTGGTGTTTATTGAAAATGCAGCTGGACAGAAAAGGCTTTTAGGGGACAGACAGAGGGACAGAGTGGACAAGGGGACTAGGGGTGAAAACCTCAACAGAACAATAGTGAGAGAGTCTAGATATTTGAATACAAGTAACATTTCCAACAGTTATTTGTAGACTGGGGGGTGGGGAGGGACACTCGGTGAGGATATGCAATAACTAACCAAGAGAACCAGATAAGAGAGGACAGAAAAGGGAAGGACAGAATGTGGAAAAATGACCAAGGCGGTGCTACTGTCGAGTGGTGCAATGGGATTCTTTTTTTAGTGTCCAAACAGTTTTTAGTGAGTTGATATGTTAGTATAAGTTAGTATCATCTGATGATTTCTGACTTTTGCCTGGACCTCTCTTTACAATTGCCAAGAATTACCTGGCTTATTTGCCCGGAGCTGCCCCCGGAGTTTTGCATTTAGGCCCTTCCCTTCTTACATGTATAGTGACCATTATAATTTTAGTTTTGCATTTGGGACCTTTATTTAAAAACTCTTAATGGTACTTTCCGCCCCAATTAGTCTGTTTTATCGAGGTTTGACTGTATTTATGCACACACGTATGCATGCATTTGTTATGTTAATGGTACTTTCACACCTATATTTCACTTTTTCATGTCCAAATCACTTAATGTTTTTTTAAACGGTGCTGGATTTTTACTCTGATTTGGTTCATTTTCATGAGGTAATAATTCATAGCGAATCAATTTGTGTCACAATGACCCATGTGACATTAATCTCTTGAGGATGTAAACAGGAAGAAGGTTTGTTGTACGAAGTAGTGAGAGATACTGTGCCAATACTTACAACATGAAACAAAATTGACGTGGCGGCCATGCTGATGAATATATCTATTTTCTATTGTGCACAGAGCGCTGAGCAGAGAGAGAGCGGCATGGCTACGGTGTCAACTCTGAGGAATACAAAAAAGTTTTATATTTATATTTATTTCCAATAACTTTGTACTTTACTGGGTGTTTTAGGACACAAACCTACAAAACAATAATTTTGTACTGTCCATTAATACGGGTGGATATGGTCATGCGCCATTCTGCTGTAGTCTCAAATATTTTTTCCAAATATGACCTCAAAGTGTGACCTCATCGTGCAAAAATCCATTAGTTTTTCTGAGATTTTGAAAAGGTTAGACTAATACTTACACTTTTGAACACATAAAAAAAAATTAACTTATGAACAGTTTTATCTTTATAATTTTGGGCTTTTTTTTATGGAACATTCACTTATCTGGGTTGTGAAGCGACATTGTATAAGCTGTGCAAATTTTGTCATTAGGTCAACATGGTCAACTATCATGTTTTTCACATGCTCTATGCATACAGTGTATCCATCCATCCATCCATTTTCTGAGCCGCTTCTCCTCACTAGGGTCGCGGGCGTGCTGGAGCCTATCCCAGCTGTCATCGGGCAGGAGGCGGGGTACACCCTGAACTGGTTGCCAGCCAATCGCAGGGCACATACAAACAAACAACCATTCGCACTCACAGTCACACCTACGGGCAATTTTAAGTCGCCAATTAAGGCATGTTTTTGGGATGTGGGAGGAAACCGGAGTGCCCGGAGAAAACCCACGCAGGCACGGGGAGAACATGCAAACTCCACACAGGCGGGGCCGGGGATTGAACCCGGGTCCTCAGAACTGTGAGGCTGACGCTCTAACCAGTCGCCCACCGTGCCGCCGCATACAGTTTAAAGCAACAAAATATTTGTTTCCATGATTTGTTTTCAAAATGTGGTTAATTCCCAAACGTATTCATTTACGGGCGTTCATGTTTAAATGACATGGATTAAATACAATGCATTGTTTTCAGGTGTATTTTTATGTATTTATTTAAAATGCCGTTTTAGTGTTCAAATCCAGGTATTATCTTGATACATTTCCGATCAATATGGATTTGCTCAGGCTTTTTCTAGATGTGCTGACCCAGTTTGATGTTTTCTTCCATTCATCCATCCATTTTCTGTCAGCTTCAGCCTATCAAAGCTGATTGAGCGAGAGGCGGGTACTCCCTGGACTGGTCACTGGCCAATTACATTGAACATACAGTACCTGTATAGAAAAGTAACCATTCACTCTCACATTCACACCTACACAATAAAGAGTCTTCAATTAACCAACATGCATGTTTTTGTAACGTAGGAAGGTAAGCCGGAGTGCCCTGAGAAAATCCACTCAAACAAAGGGAGAAGATGCAAACTCAACACAGGAGCCCATATTCGAACTGCCAACCTCAGAAGTGTGAGGCGGACATACTAACTAGACCAATTTTCCATAGTCAAGCTAACATATTTAATTTTTGTGTGTTTTGCTGATCACATAAAATCACAGATAAAAAAGCGCAAGGTTAGGCAGACAGTAACGTTACTGCCGTTCTTCTACGCAAAGACCTACTGGACTTAGCTCCACAGCTGCAGTCAGTCCATTCTAAAATTTTGCTCCAAATGAATGCTAAACATGGAAGCTATAGTATTACATAGTATTCGAACTGAATATTACATAGTATTCGAACTGCCAACCTCAGAAGTGTGAGGCGGACATACTAACTAGACCAATTTTCCATAGTCAAGCTAACATATTTAATTTTGTGTGTTTTGCTGATCACATAAAATCGCAGATAAAAAAGTGCAAGGTTAGGCAGATAGTAACGTTACTGCCGTTCTTCTACGCAAAGACCTACTGGACGTAGCTCCACAGCTGCAGTCAGTCCATTCTAAAATTTTGCTCCAAATGAAAGCAAAACATGGAAGCTATAGTATTATATCTAACATGAAAACATTATCGAAACGAGAGGAGGAGATGTAACTGCTTTGCTTATATGTGCATTCATATCTTTATTGTCATTCTTCAGAGTGTACTGCTAATTCATTATCATCAAGATCTTGATTGTAAAGAAATTTGAAACTTGCCTCTTATTACAGTACTGTAATAATGTTTTAAGAATTGTTGTCCTGTACGTATGCTGCATTGTAAGTGCTTAGCTGGGTGCAGCAATGTTGTACAATGTTTGTAAGCATTTGAAAGTGTTTTGCGATCATAAAGTGTGACATTTGTTTTTCAAACTAATTATAGAGGCCATTATATACATTTTATTCATTTTATATACAATTATTCAAAGTTATTCATTATTCACTGTCAGGTTTTTATCCCTATTCCACAGGAATAGTTGGGAATTACTGTATTGTAAACCAGTCATGATGAGGAAAATTACATTGGGCCATATGCTACAATACATCATAACACATGCAATGCAAGCAAAGCATCCATGCATATCTGCTTTTTCATTTGTCAGTTTTTTGTTTTTTTTTAATTGTCAAAGTATCAAATAAAATAAAAACTAGGACTTGATGATCCAGGAATACTAACTTAACTGCATTTGCTTTTAGGCCATTGCTTCCTTACCAACACACAGTTGTCATTTTATGAGCTGCAAAGTTGCTTATTTGTAGCTCATGCCATTGCATTTATGGTGATGCATGCTTAAAGTAGACGAATGGATATGCAGGAGCAATCTGGTTCAGTGGGTCTTGTCTCTTAAGCTTGGCAAACAAAATACGTAGGATATGTAGATGTTGCAAATTTGATGAATGCATCACTTGGCATCAAGCTAAGAGTTGCGGGGTTATTAATCAAAAGGCCATGTTCTCTCAGTAAGTGATGCACCCTATACACTCTATCCCAGTGGGATGGCTTTTACTGGAGCCGCTACATTCTGCAGATGGGGCCCACTGTACAAGTAATGGATTAAAAAAAAAAACCACTATTGGTATATAAGGTATGGTACCGGAAGCAATAATCGCAAGTACTTTCATCATATCAGAGTGAGGCAAATCAAATTGAGATAAAACAAAAAGGTACCATTTGAAATGTGTGTGTTTTTTTGTTTTTTTTTAACCTAACTTACCTGTAAATCCATCAGTGATGTCACATGGTGTGAAATGCAAACGCATTTCAAGCCAAGTAGTCAAATACTCCTGCAATTGGCTGGCGACCAGTTCAGGGTGTACCCCGCCTCTCACCTGAAGATAGCTGGGATAGGCTCCAGCATGCCCGTGACCCTAGTGAGGATAATCGGTACAGAAAATGGATGGATGGATAGTCAATTACTTATGTGGAAAATGTACTTGTATGTCCTTTTGTGTCTTCTTCTATTCTAGCCAACAATGCAGAATATTTTACTTTGCTTCTGGGTACCCTCTAGATTTATACGTGTAGGGCATTGGAGAAATACAAATATAGACTAGTAAACCTGCATTTATTAATTGACAGAGTTATACAGTTGTCTTGATTGATCACCCGTCAAACTCTGTGAGGAAATGCATAGTAAGCAACCATGGTCTGTAAGAATGTTTTACAGTGTATGGCTCTAAAGTGGCGAGGGAGCGAGTATGGGGGTGATGCAAGAAAAAGAAAGCAATATTGCTCGTTGTTGCTGTGTGTACTTAATACATCATTGAACACCTCAAGGCATTTCAAATTATTCTGATTGGTAGCCACAATTTCTGGAAATCATTTTCTTCAACCCTCAATTGTGTCCCCACGGTTTGCAGTGGTATTGCTTTTTTAGGTGCGCAGCCTATATGTAAGCTTCCAGCAACGGACGAAAACACGCTCAGAAGGAATGCAAAATATGCCTGAACAGGTCCATCTGTATCATTATATACAGTATATCCTACATCGACCATAGTTGAGCCTTTATTTCTCTGTCTTTGCTCTTGTCTACCTTGTGTCAGGGTTGGCCGTGGCCAAGCTCCACCTGCTGCTGATTTTACTGATGGCCATGTGTACCCTACTGCTAGTACTACATCCCATACCGCTGTACCTTTTCGTAATTCAAAAGTTCCCTGGTGTCTTACAATATATGACATGACAGATAAATAACATCTGTGACATGCTTTCATCAAAATACCCTATTATAAAACACACCCGAACCAGGATTTCATTTGAACAAAAAAAGTGTCCAGCAAGCACATAATGTACACAGCTGTGAACTTCAACTCCTTCTTCCTTGTTTTGGTGGGATGTCACAGTAGGCTGACTGGTATCATGAGTTCCAAAAAGTGGGGGGCATATCTTTGCCATCATTGTGGAGGCAGACATTCTTTGGACATAGAAACTGAGTAGATTCAATTCCACTTTGTGCAGGTATTGTAAAGTGGCACACTAGAGAAACTAGAGAACAAAAACAATGTTGCTAAATTGACGAAATAAGGCGTTGAAAGTACTAGCAGTTCGTACCTATTGTACCTGTTCATGAACTCATTCATATTTTGGGCGAACGTGAACTGAACGTAGTGTATTTCTGCCTGATGAATGATTTTGTGAACGCGCTCATTCTTGCATCTATGAACGGTTTTTGAACAGCAGTTCATTTTTGTTCCAGGGTTCCGGGTTTCCTTTAGACTCTAAGCAGCGCAGCATTGCAGACTTTACGGTAATGACGAGACGTACAGACCAATTACATGCAAGTTAAGCCATCCCACGTGACCTTACTCAGCCAATCAAGTCTGCATTGCAGGCAGTAGTTAGTGACTATGTGCAGACTAAAGACGCGGAAAGTTTAGAAAATGACGGATAAAGAATGAGAACATTTAGAACAGATGGCACTCTCCCATAACTGTAACAGCCAGAGCAGGACTTGACACAAACTTTTTTGCTCACCAGCCACTATGGCTCGTGGCTTCCCAGAGTCACTAGCCACTCATTGTTTTTACTAGCTGCAATTTTTTGTTGTTGGATAATTATGTTTAAAATGATTAAAGGTACTCCGGTTTCCTCCCAAATTCCCAAAACATGCAAGGTAGATTCCTTGAAGTCTCTAAATTGCCCGTAGGTGTGAATGTCAGTGTGAATGGTTGTCTGTTTTTACAAGTCTGTGTCCTGCAATTGACTGGCGACCAGTTCAGGGTCAAACAAAGTCAGCCTGTTTATGCTCCAGCACATCCTAAAGTGACCTGTCAGGATGACAACCGGCACAGAGAATGGATGATTAAAGCTAGATTTAATAACTAGTCATATTTACTAGTTATTCATAAGCTCCATTTTTAGCCACTGGATATTTGCAAACAACTCAAAAGTAAGTACCGAAGCAAACATTAAAAAGTGGAAAAGAATTGACTTTTTTTTTTTTTTTTTTTTAAATAATCCAAGCATGAATAAGTTTATTTGATTTTATACCAGGGACTAAATATTTTAACAGTGTAGCTGCTTTCAAGCTAAACAATAATTAAAACATTACTACTACTTACTTACTCACTATTTTGAACTGTTTTTTTAAATGGAGGCTTTAACATGTGAATATATGGTCTCCATTAAATCCTGCATGGGAATATGAAGTAAAGTGGGATACTGTATAGTAGTCTTATAATAATTGTGGAGTGGACATGGGAGTTATGTGAGAGACATGACTCTTCAGGAATTATTGTGGTTGTACTGTTCATCAGGGGCGTGCAGAGACCCTTGGAGGGGCAGGTGCTCAAAGTTAAAAGGGGGGCACATGGAAGAAGAGTTTGGTCATATATTAGCATTTTGTGTGCATGTCACAACTATACTGTGGCCAAAATGAAATTCCCATGACATGCCTGCAGCTCTGTACATGTTGGTGGATTTATTCTCTAGAACTGTTTTTGTTTTCAATGAGAAATTTATTTAAGAAGGTGGTCCACGTAACATTCTCCATCTACGGCATAGCATTGCTTCTCTGCCCTCAGTTACTTTGTAATTATATAGATTTTGTTTTTTTACAGTGTAAAGGTAGAAATATTAATTAAGCACCTTCTCCAGGACGGCAAATAAAATATCTCAACAATACTTTCATAACGCTCCTGATCTCGACTGAATTTACAATTACCATAAAAGAAAAATGCATTAATGAAAATTGCATAACTTCTATTGAGTTAAAATACAATGAAGTTAACTCACAACTGACCAGACAATTAACTGCCCACTCTGATCAATATATGAGGCTAGGATAAATAATTTTCCAAACAATGTTCCATAAAAGCAAAGCAGTAAGTGGCAGAGGTGGGATGAAGTGATTGCTTTGCAAGTCACAAGTAAGTCTCAAGTCTTTGCCCCCAAGTCCCGAGTCGAGTTTGGAGCTTTGAGTTTCGAGTAGTTTCGTGTCATTTTACCATCCATCCTCTCGAGGCTCGTGAGCATGGTGGAGCCGATCCCAGCTAAATGCGGGCGAGAGGCAGGGTACACCCTGAACTGGTTGCCAGCCAATCGCAGGGCACATATAAACAAACAACCAGTCGCACTCACATTCACAACTACGGGCAATTTAGAATCTTCAATCAACGTCAAATGCATGTTTTTGGAATGTGGGAGGAAACTGGAGTACCCGGAGAAAACCCACGCAGGCACAGGGAGAACATGCAAAGTCCACGCAGGCGAGGCTGGATTTTAACCCGGGTCCTCAGAACTGTGAGGCAGATGTGCTAACCACTCTTTCACCGTGCCACCTGTCATTTTACCAACAAAATAAAAATATACTCTAATATACAGCTGAAATAAGTATTTAACACGTCACCATTTTTCTCACTAAATATATTTTCAAAGGTGCGATTGAAACAGTGAAAATTTCACTTCACATTTCACAAATTTTAATCCATACATACAAAGAAAGTAGAACAAATAAGATCAGAAATTAAGTTGTGTGTAATAATGTGAAATAACACAGGAAAAATGTATTGAACACGCCAACTGGTATTTATTTAATACTTTGTACAAAAGCCTTTGTTTGCAACGACAGGTTCAAGGCGCCTCCCGTGGGAAGAAACGGGTTGCATGCATTGCTCTGGTGTGATTTTGGCCCATTCATCCACACAAGCAGTCATCAAATGTTGAAGGTTCCGTGGGCTTCTTTTATGGACCTTGAGTTTCAGTTCTTTCCATAGATTTTCGATTGGATTCAAGTCAGGTGATTGGCTGGGCAAATTTAAATTTGCTGGTGTTGCCTCATTTAAAATGGTATTAAAGCTATTTTCTTATAACCATGTTTCATTTACTAACAAAAGGTCCAGATCATAGGTTGTAATTATGTCATTTATCAACATTGATTTATTACCCAGTGACCTGATGTTGAAAAGAGCTAGTCTTGCAGAGATAACTGGAGACAATGGTTTGATAGATTCACATTTTATCCTCACTAAGTTTTTAGTTCTACATTTTTTGTGCCATATTTCTTTGACCAACTTTCTGTCCCTTACAGTGACCAAAAATGCCTGATTTCCATAGGGGTCGGACTTATTCTAGAAAAGACCCCGCAGATATCAGTCAGATTTGCAGATAAGGTTCTTCATGGGTGGAGGAGGGGCCCTTCGCATCTTAGTGGACGGTGGTTTCAGGAGAGGGGGGATGGAAGGAAGTGGGGTGCGTTGGATTCCAATATTGACAATCGTCTTCATCCTGTCCGTCACACCTAGCAGAGAATTTAGGCTAGTAGAAAGTGAGTTTTGCATTGGGCTTTGCTCCAATGTGGTAGGGAGGGGTGTGGGCGATTCAACCGGATTCCTCGATAATCTGCTGGTGTGGTGTGCTCCCTTTTAGATGTTGGCCCAATGACAGGTGGGATATGGTTGCCGTACCTTAGCGATATTGCGAAGATGAAAAAGCAGTTTTGGTAATATTCTTAATGTGCTTTTGCAAGGAGAAAGTTGAGTCAAATATAACAGACATTTTCTGCTGACTCACTTTAGGTAAAGGTGCTTTTGTCAAAACTCAGAGTGGTGTTCTTTAACAAGTGGCTATGTTTAGCAGGGTCAATAATCAACAGCTCAGTTTTCTTCGGGTTAAGGAGAAAAAAAATTACAGATAACAGACTCTGCTTAATCTCAGTGAGACACGATTCCTGATTAGAGTAATCGCGTGGGATAGTTAGTTTTAATGGCATGTATATCGTCGGCATAACAGTGAAAGCTAATCTTATATTTGCGTATGATATCGCCAAGCGGCAGCATATCAATAGTGAACAAAAGAGGGACAAGTACCGATCTCTGCGGGACTCCACAAGTAACATAATACTCAGAGATCACATTACCAGAAGATAAGATCTGAACCAAGATAGCACTCGGCCTGTATTACCGATACACATTTCGAGGCGATCTAGTAGTATATTGTGATCAACAGTATCAAAGGCAGCGCTGAGGTTGAGTAATAAAATTACTGATGAGACGTCACAATTTATAGCTAGTAAAAGATCATTCGTCACTTTTGCAAGGGCTCTTTCAGTAGAGTAGTCTGCCCTGAATCCAAACTGAAGAAGTTCAAATAGATTGCTAGAGGCCATGTGATCATTAAGCTTTTGTACTACAATTTCTTTCAAGAATTTTCTTTATAAATGGGAGCTTTGACACCGGCCTATAATTGCAAAAACTCTCAGAATAAAGTTTTTTTTTTTTAGTAAGGGTCGAATAATAACTGTCTTTAAAGCTGCAGGTACCGTGCTGGAGGAGCGTGATAAATATATAATATTTGAGATTGAGGTTCCTAAGATTAAAAACAGCTCTTTAACAAGTTTCCCAGGAAGAGGGAAGCGTGTTGTCACTTTTGCCACACTAACGAGGCTAGTGAGTCTGTCACCTGTGTCCCGGCTTGCTCTAGTGTGAACTGTCATGGAAAGCTCAACGAGTACACAATGTTTCTAGAATGAGTGATGGCGCCTACTCCGTTAGGATGAAGGCTGTCTGCCCTCATCAAGCCAGGAGTCCTCCAGAACGTGGGCCAATTATCTACAAACTGCACTCCCTGTTCGCTACAGAAGCTAGCCAGCCACCGGTTCAGCGAGAATAATCTGCTTACCACTCATCATTGCCTTTCGCAGGAAAGGGGCCACAGACAGACTGCGGTTAGCTCGCTGCTTTGCTAATGCTAACTGGGCTAGTAGGTTGGCTACAACCTACACTATCAGGTGTGCACTCCACATCTGCATTTACCAAAACTATTCTGCTGCTCTATTTGGCAGAAAGCCTCTCAAGGAGAAGGGTGCAAGTGGTGCACGTTTATTTGGTTAGTGTTTTGGAGGCGAAGTCTATGGGATAGCTGAAGAGCCTCATCGTGTCCGGCGGAGGTGCGGCTGGCGCTAGTAGCCTCAAAAACGGGGCTACTCCACTCTCAAAAATTCTAAAGAGTCTTAAGAAAGTAAAAACGACGGTTAAAGTAAAACGTAAAAATACCAGTAGATGAGGGGAAAGCGTTAAAAGTTCATCTCTCGGATGTGCACAGTGTCCCGTGACTGTAATAGTGCCTGGAGCGGGATCTGACGTTCACCGCTTTCTTCTCTTCTCTCCCTTCTTCCTTGCCTGCCCGCCAGGTCTTTTAACACATTACACACACTCATTCCCTTTTTTAATGCACTACATACACAAATCTCTGGGGGGGGTTGTTATAGTGACGGGGGAGGTTTCCACTGGGACGGCTGCTTGAGGTGGGGGCTCCCCTCTGATGCACCGTGGCTGCTCTCGGGGTGCCCCCCTTATCGTTGTCCTGTTGGCACCCCCATCCGCCCTCCTTTCCACTGAACAGTGGACACCATCTTGCCCTCTGGCTGGGCAGGAACTGGCTACATTGGCGGGCCCTGGGGGTGATGTGGGGGGCGTCTTGCTCTCCTGGGGATGGGGCGGTGGTTGGCTTGGCGTTGGGGGTGGCCGTTTTTGGGGGGCCTCGGTGGGGCCCGTGGACCACCCGGGGTCCCTTGGTGTGGGTGGTGTCCCATCCATCGGGCCGCTCTCGGGTGGGCTCCCTGGCCTGACCCTGCCTCTCAAGTGGGTGTGGTGGGGTCCTCAGCCTCCGTGGCGCAGGCGCAGCAATTACAGGACACTTTTGACTGTAGGTGTGCATGCGAGACAGTGTCAATACACTTGTATGTGTCCGTAGACACACACCCCTGGGACTTATTCGCTTAGTCTGGGGCCACTCACTAATTGCGATAAATAACTCATAACAATGCAAACTTCCTGGGTATCCCCTGGGTATCCCCTCGCGTGTCCTACAGTCCTTAGTTTTTTTGTTTTGTTTTTTTCCTATTCTGTGTCATGTGTGTTTTGGACACAAACCCATACCAAGAATGCCTACTTTGTATGACGGTCAAGTCTTGATCTATCTGTTTCGGTTGGGCATCTGTAGACATTGGCAAAAAAATCATTCATCAATTTGTACTGCTTATCCTGTTCAGGGACATGGGTGAGCTGGAGCCTAACCTAAATTGCTGTGCAGGAGGCTTGGTATACCCTGGCCTTATCCAGAGTCAATCCCATGGAAAGAAGAAAAACATGACCATCACAATGTGCTGAGTATTTTTTGGACACAGATGGGAGAAAACTGTTTTCTACGCAGTGTCTGTAACCTTAATTTGCTCAGATGCAGCAAACAACAGATACAGTATCTTACTGCTACTCATTGCTCAGATTGAAGTTTTAAAACTTTTTCAAATATTCCTCACCAGGTTAAACATCAGAGCAGCCACATCTCCAACACCAATGACCTTTTTGTCAACTGGCCTCTTGGGACTCTGTAGCTTCTCTGCAGGAAGTAAAACGGCAAACCTTCTGGAGAAAGGTCCAGCTCATGCTAAGTCATAAAAATGATTCAGAGCCCATGCTGAATTCAGCTGAATAAGATTCTACTATAGAGTACCCATTTGTTGTTAGGTTTCAGTGCAGTTCATTCAGTTGTCTAAATGACCTGTCATTTCTTTTAGTGCCCTGTTGAGAAAGAGCTGCACCCAAGCACTTAGGATGATACTCTGGAAGATGGGCCATCAGCGCTCAGTTGATGGATGGAGCAGAAGCCTTCTCTCTGCTGCTCCGCCTCTCTTACTTTGCCTCTTTGCTGGCACTAATGCACAAGACATTTTCCAGTTCTCTGCTTGCAAATGGAGCTCTCAGCAGCTGTTTTAAAATTGATTTGTTATTTTGTTGAATCTTTCTGACACAAGCTAAAACCAACTACATTTTCACCTATAGAACAAGAATGTGGATGAAGAGATGCACAGTGCTGTGAAAAAATATTGCCCCCTCCCTTCTCAAATTCTCATATTTCTTTGCATAGTTTCTCCATTTTTATGTTTTAGATCACCAAACGAATGTAAATATCAGACAAAGATAACCCAAGTAATCATAAAATGTTCTTTTTAAATGTTGATTTTATTTATTGAGGGAAAAAAATAATCAAAGCTACCTGGCCATGTGTGAAAAAGTAATGTCCCCCTTTTTGTTGGTGACGATTCACTGAAGCACTTTAGCCACACACACACACACACATATGTGCGTAAGGAATGCTGTGCATCTGTGGATGCAGATTCCCCATGCTTGATGTGTGCCTGGTCAACCCGACATCAAATGAGATCTTTGTATTTGTTTTTCTAACTTTATTTTCAAATCCACCATCATGTGTCGTAACAGTTTCATTTCTTCCCTTTGTTAACACACCCACATGCTTGATTTAAAGCAGTCAATTATTTGCTTAGAGACCATTTTATAACTTTTCTGTTGATGATGATAATGATACTGTGTTGCAGTCAAAACCCACAATTTTTTTTTTAACTGAATTCACAAAGTAGAATTTCATTGTTAATAATGTGATGTACATTATATTATTTATCACTAAATTGTGATTATTATTAATCACATAATAAATACACGTTTGATATAATACAACACAACAATGTGGAATGCAGATATTTTATATATATTTTATATATATATTCTGTAGATAAATGTAAGTTAAATAATAATATTAAAAAGGTTGTATCCTTTCTCTGCAGAGCATACTTAATCTTCCATGGCCCGTGGCTTAAGACCCTTGATTTAAAACTTTCACTGGAAAAGAATCAGACTTACTGCCGGCAATGAGGACAACACTCTGACACGGGTTGTACAGGGACTGAACAGCCCGTATCAGGGAGTCCGGTACCCCATACTTCCGGAGCACCCTCCCACAGCATTCTCCGAGGGACATGGTCGAACGCCTTCTCCAAGTCCACAAAACACATTTAGACTAGGTGGGCGACCTCCCATGCATCCTCAAGGACCCTACTGAGGGAGTAGAGCTGTTCCAAAGTTCCCCTATCTTTTTGCTGTGGCCGCACCGTGCCGTGGCCGCACCGTGTCGGCTGACTACCCCACCCAATCAATCGAGGGGCGGGATTAGGCCCAGGCGTCCACCCGAGAGCAGCCCGGCGGACGGGCACGTCCCACACCAAGGGACCCAGGGCGGTCCGCCGGCCCCACCGAGGTGCCCCGACAACCAGCCACCCAGCGGGTGCCGCAGGGACCCAATGCCACCCCCCCTAGCTAACCACCCCACCCCACCCACCACCCCGAACGCCCCGCCCCCCCCCCCCCTCCACCTCCACCCTCAGGAGAGCCAGACGCCCCCCCCCAACCCGCAGGACCCCGCGATGCAGCCAGTCCCTGCCCAGCCCGAGGGCGGGAGAGTGTCCCTTGCTTGTTTGAAGGCAGATAGGGGCACCTGACAAGGGAACGATAAGGGGGGGAGGGAACCCAAGGTGCAACCGTCAGCCATGAGAGGTCCGTGGGTCCCGGCCTTGGGAACACCGCCATGCAAGTAAGTGAGACCCACCTCCCCCCCTGTTACTATGACTGCCAGGTCCCCGACTGGCAGTCATTGGCCCTACCCCGTGTATAAGTGCCCCCCCCTCCACCGAGTGGTGTGGTCCATTAAAAATTTGCCTAACAGCCAAATCTCCCCACCCACGACCCACCGCCCCCCAGAGATAGGTGTATGTGGTTCATTAAAACATGGGGCGTGTGTGTGATGCATTTAAATTCCAGGGGGGCAGGCAGGGCAGAGGGGCAGGGCGCACGGACTGGGAAACAGCACAGATGTGCTGAAACCCAATCCGACACCCACACCCTCCCGATCCCATATCCCATATGTGTATATGCCCAGATGTGATTTGTGAGAAATATATACAGTGAATGGTGTGAGTGTGTACTAAGTGAGTGATTAAGAGGAATGGCTGCCGCAGGTCGGGCCCATTAGGCCGGACAACCACCGACGAAGAGGGCCATCTCACCCAGACCCGCACCAACCCCGCAGCACCAATGCTTAATGTTTCCAATAGGAATAGGGTACTCTGGGATTTGATCTGCAGGAGTCCATGAGTTTGCTGTTATTGGGAGTATTGTTGACTTTGTCCAGTTAATAGAGTAGTCTGATATTTGTGGAAATGTTTTAATGAGATTGAAGACTACCTGAATACTTGGGTTCCTGTAAATAAAGAAGAATATCATCATATAGATTGATTTTGTGTTCTTTCACTAGTGAGCAGATACCTTTAATATTAGCATTCCGACCTATAGCGGTTCGATAAATATTGCAAATAGCATTGGTGAGAGTGGACATCCTTGTCTGGTTCCTCTTTGTAATGTGAAACTTTGTGAAGTGATCCTATTTGTGGTGACTGTCGCTTTCGGCGAATTGTATAATGTTGCTATCCAATGTATAAATGAATCTCCAAAGCCAAATTTGCGAAGTACTTCAAACAGGAAAGCCCAGTTAACTCTATCGAAAGCTTGATTGCGTTTAGATTTTTACGCTGTGACATGCTTATTAAATTCAACAGACGTCTGACATTATTTGTGGAACTTCTACCTTTCATGAAGCCTGTCTGGTCATAGTGGATTATTAATGGAAGTACCTTTTCAGGTCTCGCTGCAAGGGCTTTCGAGAGAATCTTGATATCTACATTACATTACATTACATTACATTACATTACTTTACATCAGCTGTGGCCCAACGGTTAAGATCATCACCTACCACTGTGGGGGACCTAGGTTCAAGACCCCAACTGGACCATCCGCCAATATTCTCCGGACTCACAGCTGTGGTGTCCTTGAGCAAGACACTGATACCCCGAAATACTCTGTGGGCGCTTCAGCTACCCCCTGCTCCAGTGTGTTCCACTAACATGTGTACGTGTTCACTGTGATGGGTTAAATGCAGAGAACAAAATTTGTGTGCATGCATGCATGTTCATAACAATAAAAGGTGATTCTTCTTCTTCTTCTAATCAGTGATAAGGGCCGATAATTCGCCGGGAGAGCGGGCTTTTTACCTGGCTTTAGTAATAACTTAATTGAAGCTGTTCATATGGCTACTAATTCTACCATTATCCTTTATATAATTGACTGTTCTGAAAAATAGAGCCGCAAGTATTAGCCAAAAAGTTGACAGTTGGTTTTCTGTCAGGATTTTCTTTCCCTCAGATGATTGCTCTGGTGACCACGCTCACGAGCTCCATACGCCCAGGTTTGAAATCAGAGTTGTCCTTCTCCTAGGGGGTTCTTCGGCTCTCCAGCCTGACCAGTCTAGCCTGTGACCACCCTTTCAGGGGAAGCCGAGAACTAGTCTTACTATAGATGTTGGATGGTGGACCAGAATTTCCTCAGATATCCATGGCCTCACCAAACTCCACCCACATCTGAGTTTTTTGCATCAGCGACCACCAAAGCTGCGTTCCGCTTGGCCAGCCGGTATCCATTAGTTGCCTCTGGAGTCCCATAGGCCAGAAAGGCCCGATACGACTCCTTTAGCATGATGGCATCACTTACCACTGGTTTCCACCAATGAGTTCAGGGATTGCCGCCACAACAAGCACGACAACCTTATCTCCACAGCTCCAATCGGCCACCTCAACAATGGAGGCACAGAACATGGTCCACTCAGACTCAATGTCCCCTGCCTCCCCCGGGACCTGGGCGAAGTGCTGTTGGAGGTAAGAGTTAAAGCTCCTTCTGATGGCTTCATCAAGCCATGTTGTCCAACTTTCGCTGGAACAGTTCGCAGTGGCTTGGATGAAAATCAGCACCTCCAAATTTGAGGCCATATCGGTCGAAAAAAAGTGGAGTGCTCTCATCAGGTTAGGGAGGAGATCCTGCCCCAAGTGAAGGAGTTCAAGTATTTCGGGGTCTTTTTCACGAGTGAGGAAAATATGGAATGGGAGATCGACAGGCGGATCGGTGCAGCATCTGCAGTGATGCGGATGCTGTATCGGTCTGTCATGGTAAAGAAGGAGCTGAGCCGAAAGGCAAAGCTCTTGATTTACTGGTTGATCTAACGTTCCTACCCTCACCTGTGGTCAGAAGCTGTGGGTCGTGACCAAAAGAACAAGATCGCAGATACAAGCAGCCAAACTAAGTTTCTTCTCCAGGGTGTCCGGGCTCTTAGAGAGGAACTCAGTCATCCGGGAAGAGGTAATAGTGGAGCCACTGCTCCTCTGCATCAAGAGGAGCCGGATGAGGCAGCTCGGGCATCTGGTCAGGATGCCTCCTGGACGCCTCCCTGGTGATGTGTTTGGGGCACGTCCCACCGGGAGGAGGCCCCGGGGACGACCAAGGGCATGCCGGAGAGACTACGTCTCTCGGCTGGCCTGGGAACACCTTGAGATCTCTCCGGAAGACCTGGATGAAGTAACTCGGGAGAGGGAAGTCTTGGCTTCTCTGCTTAAACTGCTGCCCCTACAGCTTGACCTCGGATAAGCGGAGGCAAATGGACTAGTTACAACACATGCCCACTTGCACAATACAATGTTCTCCAATACAGGAGCATAATTTAAAATGTTGCCTTTGGTAATAATGCTCAGTTATGCTTGAGACTGTCAGAGAGGTATTCTTGTAAAATTATGTTTGTTACGGAGGTTGTACTTTGCAGTGGTGTAAAATTGTACTACGAGAGTTTTAATGGAACAACAGTTGTGTCTATTCTAATAGTTTGGTTACCTTATGTAGTTACATGAGGACATCAAACATACAGTACTAAGGACAGCTCTCGGCATGATGCAGTACGGTTATACACCACTGCAAGCTCCTGTACAACCACAATTATAAAGTAAATAGCTTTGACAGTGTCAATCAAAACTGAACATTATTAACTTTGGAAAGACAGAATATTTGATACAGCTCTTGAATTGGATGTCAAACATTTCTGATTGATTTTGGCTCCCAAGTGGCACAATTACGATTTGGGTCATGGTATCGAACAGAGGAAAAAAAAGGCATCCAAGTGGATAGCCTCAGATCGGAGCCAGGCCTCTTTCAAATGTGAATAAAAATCTGATATGTGTTGGATATCTGTCAATGTGTCTGCAGCATGAACTGACAGATCAGACGACCCAAAACACAACATCAGATTCATTAAAAAACAACACTTTACCCTTCTTCTGCACCACTAAGGATGGATGAAATGGTCATACAACCAGAGTATTCTGCAGGTTTATCTTGTGTCCTGTCCTGTTAACATATTGATCTTTGAGAACTCCAACATACAGCAAAGACATCTGTTTATAGTCAACCCCACCAGGTGTCCTGTAACCAAGGCAACCTGAGCCTATGCAAACGCTAGTCACAAAGCTGCCTGTACATTTCCATCTATGCCTAACATGGGGTGGTAATCTTTAAACACCATGCTAATACTTCCTCCCAATAGAAAGACTGAGGAACACCACCTTTGAAAAAAATCAAACTCGCTACCAACAAGAATTGACATTAGGTGGTGAAGTCTTCACACAAGGTGAAATTGCTTACCAACCTCTTAAAGTCAAGCATTTAAGTAATGTGATTGCAGTTGCTGGTTAGTTACAAGATTTACAGTATTTGAAGATATCGATTTTCTTACGGATGGATGGGAAAAAAAGACTTTCTGTTTGTTAATGAGCACTTATTTTTTTTCAGCGGGAGTTAAATCGCCGTTTTTGGTCCATTGTAATTGTGTGGCAAAATGAATGAGATAGCAAAGCTAAAGTAACACTTTCATTACTCGGCTGGAAACCTTTGCAAAACAACATTAAGTTAATGCAACGTGACAGAACAACTTTGGTTTCTGTTATTGGTGAGTGTAATTAAACCATCTCACTTAGGCAGCAGACCATGGGAATTAATTATAAAAATAGGGCTTCCATTATCCATTTGGTCCTGGAAAAAAAACAGAAATGCAGGACCCAGAAAACAGATTAATTGGTTGTTTGTTTATTATGATATGCCGTAATCCATAATTCGTTACACAGTTCTAAAGAATGGTGGTGCTATTAAATTGGAAGAATCGGCCACTTTATTTTGCAGGCTTGGTGGGGTTTGCATGTTCTCCCCAGCTTTCTCCCCACATTCCCAAAAACATTGTTTGTTTAATTGAAGGTTAAAGACCTAATTGACCATAGCTGTAAATGTGTGAATGTTTTTTTGTCTAGAGCTGCCATGCAATTGACAGGCGAACCTTCCAGGGTGTACTACGCCACTCATTCTAATTTAACTGAGATATGCTCCAGCTCACCCCATGACCCTAGTAAGGAAGGACAAGCGGTATGGATAGAGATTCAATTTACTCTATGTAGTAAGGATTCATAGTTGTTCTGGTGTGTCTGCTGTAGAGATGTTTTTGTGTGCTGAGTGATGCTGATGCCGGGCCTTGAGCTTGACATCTGCGGTCTAGGGTGCAGTCTGTGAAAATTCATCTATATATGCATCTATATATGATATATTCAAAAGAGTATTTTACTGGACTGTTTTTCTTTGTGAACGCTATGTGCGTTTTGGACAATCACAAGATAAACAATTTGCTTAGTATTCTTAATGACCAGTATTATTACTCTTGAGCTCCCACCATGAGACACATTTGAAGACAACAATAAAGGACAATACGAGGTAAAAATTTTTTTTTTAAAAATCACTCATCCTAGTCAATCAGCATTTTTATCTCCCATGTAATCAATTGAGTAGTCCAAGTCAGAGAGGCCTGAAAATAGACTGAGCTTAGATTCATGTAGCGTAACGGAGGAAAGTACACTTACCGTCAGGAAAAAACAGGTATCATTTCCATCTTCATCTCCATCGGGCAGACACAAGCCTCTCAGTGTAAGAGATACAGAAGCCTGCTAAGTATAGTCAGTTCTGGTTGACATTTGACGAGTGAAGTATGCTTTTAGAGTCCATTGTCCACGCTCTGCATAACAAAATATTGTCATCTGTTGGTTTTTCCCACTTGCAATTTCCCTATTCCTGGACAGCAACCTGAAATTATCAGTTAGAATCTTCTAGAAGCAACCTATGGATGCCAAGGAAAAAAAAAAACTTGGCCCAGGACTTCAACACATTAATTTTAATTCATGAAATACCAAACAAATAGCATTGGCAGACTGGTTCCCAATCAATTGTAGGGCACATATAGACAACCAACCAAGCACACCGAATTTATTCTAAGAAGTAAGCTTTTGAAAAGTGGGAGGAAAACAGATTACCTGGACAAAATCCATGCAAGCAAGGTAAAAACATGCGAACTCCATGTTACGGTGACGATTTGATAAAACTGGATCTCGTGACTGGGGGACTGACTTGCTTGTTATGACCATTTAAATCAATCCATCCATCCATCCATGGATTGGTTACCAGCCAATCATGGGGAATAGGAAAAACAATATTCACAAAAGGACAATTTAGAGGCTTGTTTTTAGAATACCCCTCCTTGAACCGTCACCTTATCGTGGTGGAGGGGTTTGTGTGTCCCAATGATCCTAGGAGCTAAGTTGTCTGGGGCTTTATGCTCCTGGCAGGATGCCGGTCCGACGTGGCAGGCCCAAACGTATTGTGAGGGTCTGCTGGGAACGTCTCGCGGAATCCCCTGTCAGAAGGAGTTTCAACTCCCACCTCCGACAAAACTTTGCTCATGTTCCGGGGGAGGCGGGGGACATCGAGTCCGAGTGGACCATGTTCCGTGCCTCCATTGCTGAGACGGCCGACCGGAGCTGTGGCCGTAAGGTGGTTGGTGCTTGTCATGGTGGCAATCCCCGAACCCGTTGGTGGACACCAACGGTGAGGGATGCCATCAAGCTGAAGAAGGAGTCCTATCGGGCCTTTTTGGCCTGTGGGACTCCTGAGGCAGCTGATGGGTCCCGGCTGGCCAAGCGGAATGCAGCTCTGGTGGTCGCTGAAGCAAAAACTCGGGCATGGGAGGAGTTCGGTGAGGCCATGGGGAAAGACCTCCGGACGGCTTCGAGGAAATTCTGTTCCACCATCCGGCGTCTCAGGAGGGGAAAGCAGTGCACCATCAACACTGTGTATAGTGGGGGTGGGGCGCTGCTGACCTCGACTCGGGACATTGTGAGCTGGTGGGGAGACCTCCCCAATTCCACCGACACGCCTTCCCATGAGGGAGCAGAGTCTGGGTTCTCTGAAGCGGGCTCTCCTATCTCTGGGGTTGAGGTCACCGAGGTGGTTAAAAAGCTCCTCGGTGGCAAGTCCCCAGGGGTGGATGAGATTCGCCCGGAGTTCCTCAAGGCTCTGGATGTTGCAGGGCTGTCCTGGTTGACATGCCTCTGCAACATTACGTGGACATCGGGGACAGTGCCTCTGGATTGGCAGACTGGGGTGGTGGTCCCCCATTTTAAGAAAGGGGACCGGAGGGTGTGTTCCAACTACAGGGGGCTCACACTCCTCAGCCTCCCTGGTAAGGTCTACTCAGGGGTGCTGGAGAGGAGGGTCCGTCGGGAAAGTAAATCTCAGATTCAGGAAGAGCAGTGTTGCTTTCGTCCTGGCCGTGGAACAGTGGACCAGCTCTACACCCTTGGCAGGGTCCTCGAGGGTGCATGGGAGTTCGCCCAACCAGTCTCCATGTGTTTTGTGGACTTGGAGAAGGCGTTCGACCGTGTCCCTCGGGGGGGTCCTGTGGGGGGTGCTTCGGAAGTATGGGGTACCGAACCCCCTGATACGGGCTGTTTGGTCCCTGTACAACCGGAGTCTGAGTTTGGTCCGCATATCCGGCAGTAAGTTGGACTCGTTTCCAGTGAGGGTTGGACTCCGCCAAGGCTGCCCTTTGTCACCGATTCTGGTCATAACTTTTATGGACAGAATTTCTAGGTGCAGCCGAGGCGTAGAGGGGGTCCGGTTTGGTGGCCTCAGTATTGCATCTCTGCTTTTTGCAGATGATGTGGTTCTGTTGGCTTCATCACGCCATGACCTCCAACTCTCACTGGAGCAGTTCGCAGCCGAGTGTGAAGCGGCTGAGATGAGAATCAGCACCTCCAAATCTGAGACCATGGTCCTCAGTCGGAAAAGGGTGGCGTGCCCTCTCCAGGTCGGGGATGAGATCCTGCCCCAAGTGGAGGAGTTCAAGTATCTTGGGGTCTTGTTCAAGAGTGAGGGAAGAATGGAACGGGAGATCGACAGGCGGATCGGTGCACCGCCTGCAGTGATGCAGACTTTGTATCGATCTGTTGTGGTAAAGAAGGAGCTAAGCCGAAAGGCGAAGCTCTCGATTTACCGGTCGATCTATGTACCTACCCTCACCTATGGGCACGAGCTGTGGGTCGTGACCGAAAGAACAAGATCCCGGATACAAGCGGCCGAAATGAGTTTCCTCCGCACGGTGTCCGGGCTCTCCCTTAGAGAAAGGGTGAGAAGCTCGGTCATCCGGGAGGATCTCAGAGTAGAGCCATTGCTCCTTCACATCGAGAAGAGCCAGATGAGGTGGCTGAGGCATCTGATGCGGGTGCCTCCCTTACGCCTCCCTGTTGAGGTGTACCGGGCACGTCCCACCGGGAGGAGACTCGGGGACGACCCAGGACACGCTGGAGAGACTACATCCTTCGGCTGGCCTGGGAACGCCTCGGGATCCCCCCGGAAGAGATGGATGAAGTGCCTGGGGAGAGAGAAGTCTGGGCGTCCCTGATAAAGCTACTGCCCCCACGACCCGACCTCGGATAAGCGGTAGAAAATGGATGGATGGATGGATGATTTTTAGAATATGGGAGGATTTTGTAGTGCCTGTTGAAAACCCGTACAGGAAGGCCAGATATGAGATTAAAACCCCCAACTTCAGAACTGTGAGGTGGATGTACAAACCACTCGTCCATCGTGACACCCAGCATGAAATTATATTTCTTTAATTGTACATTTTGGGGAATTGTAAACCAAATCAAAGCAAATTTATTGATATAGCATATTTCATACACAAGGTTAGTCAACGTGCTTTACATGATTAAAAGCATTTAAAAACAAAGAAAGAAAAAAAACAGCCTATAAACATTTAAAAAAGAGAGAAAAATAAAAGTACAATTAAAACAGCGTACAGTGCAAGAAATATCATTTAAAAGTGGAAATGCTCTACAAAGCATGAGAAAATAGAAGAGTTTTTAACTTGGATTTAACATTCACACTTGGGGCTGATGTCACTTCTGTTGGCAACTTATTGCATTCGTGTGCAGCATAATAGCTAAATGCTGGTTCCCCATGTTTGCTTTGGACTCTGTAGTCCACTATTTGAGTCTGTCGATCTCAGAGCCCCCCGACACCCACCGCCCCCCACCCCGCTCCCCCCGAGAGGAAGAGGCGACCGCAGCTGGACGCAAACAACGGAGAGAAGAGGAGGAAGCAGGCCCGAGGAGCGACAGAGGGGCCCCACCATCCCCACCAGCAGCCAGAGCGGGGGACGCAGGTGGGCGCCAGCTGGCGCCGCTCATGCACCCACGGAACATGGGGGGGTCAACAACAAACCACCAACACTCCCCGGGAGGTCACCTTTGTGGTTCCCACCCCCGATATTGGGAAGGAGTGAAAAAAAGACCCGCCCCCTACCCAGGCAAATGAATCAAGAGTCTATATTTACCATGTTGAGGAAAAGTGAGTCTACTCGAGATAAAAGCATGGCTGAGCTTCTCCTGGTCTGTTTGACACATGCAAGCCTTCACTCTGCACATGTTCTTCAGATGGTAGAAGGAAGTTTTAGTAATTGATTTGACATGACTGTTGAAAGTCAGGTCGGAATCTATTAGAATACCAAGGTTTCGTACTCGGTCTTTGGTTTTTAAAGAGAGCGACTCCAGGTATTTACTAACAGCAATCCTCTTCTCTTTACTGCCAAAAACAATTTTCTCAGTTTTGTTGTGGTTTAATTGAAGAAAATTTGGGCTCATCCAGTTATCTATCTGTTTTAGACAGTGACACAACAACTTAATTGAACTGTAGTCATCTGGAGACACTGGTAGATATACCTGTGTGTCATCTGCATAGCTATGATAGTCAAAATTAAAGTTCTGAGGAATTTGACCCAAGGGTAGCATATACAGGCTGCACAGGAGAGGTCCAAGAACTGACCCTTGAGGGACCCCATAGGTCATTGCCGTTCGATGAGATGGAACACTTCCAATGTTTACAAAATAACTACTTTCCTACAGGTAGGACCTGAACCATTTAAGGACTGTTCCATTTACTCCTACCTACGTTTGCTACCTGTTCAGCAGTATATTATGATCTACCATATCAAAAGCCGCACTGAGGTCCAACAAGACCAGAATTGGCACTTTTCCCGAGTCAGTATTCAACCTTATATCATTTAGAACTTTGATAAGAGCAGATTCTGTACTGTGATGAGTTCGGAAACCTGATTGAAATTTGTCAAAAAGTCCATTTAAGTTCAAGAAATTGCTGAGTTGATTAAAAATAACTTTCTCAACAATCTTGGCGATGAAAGGGAGATTTGAGATGGGTCTGACTTTGTCTGTAGAGGTCATAGTCAATTTGGAGTTTAGTTTTTCTCCACTTACGTTCTGCTTTCCTACACTTTGATTAAGAGGTCTTTATCGTGCTCATAGTGTTCTCGGTTGCCTCAAGATTGTAATCATTTGTTTATGTATATCTGTCCTATAAAACATACTTTATCATATTTTCTTTGTTTTTAAATGCTTTTAATCATGTAAAGCACATTGAGTTACCTTGTGTATGAAATGCGCTATACAAATCAATTTGCTTTGCTTTGCAATGTCTCAGATTAATTAATTTATAATTACATCCTGCACTAAAACATACCGTACATTACACCTAAGGTAGTGAAATGATTCAGAATAAACCAATTTCATTGCATTAAAGTGATGATTCAGTGTGTTTATTCTAAGTTCACAAATAATATGTGAGTCTTTGCGATTAATTACAGCCATATTTGGAAGAATTTCTATCAATTCACAGCTAAAAAAAAAAATAAAAAAAACAGCTGGCCCTGAAATTGTAGAGTTCTGAATTTGACCCAATAAAATATTCTCAAGTGACACAAAACCAACATTATGCATGGTATCAGCAAAATATTTAAAAAACTCAACTCAGCAAGCAAAAATAATTATTTCTGAGTACCGTGTGTTACTTTTTTCTTTTACTTTTTGTGACTTTTCTTCTCTTAATTTTAGAAGGACTAGTATCATGAAGGTGTGTTTAATGAAGAACTGAAACAATAACCTGAAATGATGGGGAGGAGTCATATTCAAAGACTTCAGCAGTCTCTTAATACTTCTGTCTGTATTGATTGTACATCATGTTTCCATGTAGTACAGTTAATAGACTGGGAAGACACAGCAAAAAAAAAGCAAAAAACGAATCACAGAGTAGGAAACTGAAATGATCTGCACCAAGGTTATGTTAGAAAACACAGATCATGACAGCACAACCCAAAAGCATGCATAGGTTACGTTACAGACCCTTATTTGGCCATCGATGTGAATGTAAGTGTAAATGGCAGTTTGTCAATACGTGCACTGGGATTTTACCCTGCCTCTTCATGCTATTCAGTCAAATTCATCACACATAGCAGTTGCCGGTAAACTGAGTAGTAGCGCGGCAAAAGTAAACACAACAATGCATGTGAATTTTATGGAAGATTTAATGATCCAACATGGGGAATCTACAGGGAAACAATACAGAAAAACAAAACAAAGTACAGACGAACATTGGCAAAGGAAACTGACTTGTGATGTTAGATTGGTAGAATGAGCGTGTAGTGAATGAATATAGCTGGGGATTGCTGTTCTCATTAATTTAAACCCAAATATGCACTAATCTGTATTTTTAGTAGACCGCAATGTTGGATTAACGTGCCTTGAACACGATTGAGGCAGGCAGGTTAAGCTTCCGAGTGTTCGGCCGACCCGGTCTGTATGGGGAACAGGTGGATTTGGCGGAAAGGACGAAGAAAAAGGAAAACAAAGGAGCCCAAAGAATTCCCAGGTAGGACGGCCGGAGCCCGGGTGTCTCTGCTCGCAAGACGTTAAGAGCGGGCGCGTTTTTAACTTTCATCATAATCTTGCATCTGCACAAACTTATCAGGCACGGTTTATATGGTAAGGCACGGTGGCCGACTGGTTAGAGCGTCAGCCTCACAGTTCTGAGGTGTGGGGTTCAATCCCCGTCCCCGCCTGTGTGGAGTTTGCATGTTCTCCCCGTGCCTGCGTGGGTTTTCTCCGGGCACTCCGGTTTCCTCCCACATCCTAAAAACATGCATTAATTGGAGACTCTAAATTGCCCGTAGGCATGACTGTGAGTGCGAATGGTTGTTAGTTTCTATGTGCCCTGCGATTGGCTGGCAACCAGTTCAGGGTGTACCCCGCCTCCTGCCCGATGACAGCTGGGATAGGCTCCAGCACGCCCGTGACCCGAGTGAGGAGAAGCGGCTCAGAAATTGGATGGATGGTTTATATGGTGTTCCAAGAGACATGAACACACTTCCATAATTTTCCCCCTGCGATCATGCTAATCAAAATCAGTTCGGCTAAATTATTTTTCTCCTCCAGTTCTTATGCTGTTTCATGAAGGAACATCAGTGTGCCTGGAAAATGTCCAAAACAGCACAATTTAATCACTACCGTACAATATTTAATTTATTGTGTTGATTTGTTGCACTGCCATGAAATATAATAAGAGTTGCACTTTGCTGCTCCCAGTCAACAGAATCTCTTTGAAATTGCTGTGCTGTATGTACAGTACAACTAAGCTTGGTAGTGGCTATTACTTTACTTCCCTTTTCTTTTGGAAATCTATGCCACACTTTCTTTAAATTGACAAGGGACTGATTGCAGTTCCCCCACATGCTCCTTATTCAGAGTTCACTGATGTGCAAATCATCACAAATATCCCATTTTCTCACAAGGATACATAAAAGGAAGGGCCCAGAAAGGAAAATGAACCAGCCAGGCCCCAAAATAACCTCAGATGACCTGGATTTTTATCTGTGCAGAGGAAGCAAGCTACATTTTCTCTGGGGGGAATTAAATTAGACTTTAAGTGATGTGGAGGCTGTAAAATAAATTCAATCTGACCCAGCGAGTCACTTGAAAAAGGTGACAAATGGCCATCTTTGACAGACAGGGCAGTGTTTTAATCTCATTTGGTTATTATATACAGGACCTTAGTACAGCCCTTGGAAATCAGTTCATTGTTACTGCACCATGTGGTGCCTGCAAAAAAAAGAGTAAAACGCCTCAAGAAAATATTTATAGAGCAGTGCAGAAGTCATGCAAGGGGAATAATGAAAGTATGTAACAGCATAATTGTGTACCAGATTCCCTGACAGGAGACAAATGTTGTCCCATGTCATTTAGTAGACAAGGCATGGCCCATGAAAAACCTTCCTGTTGTCCTCGAGAATAGATGCCAGTGGCTCAATTTGTCCTGACACTATTAAAGAAAGACCTCACAGAAAAACAGCTGTTTGGCCAGCAGACATGTTGTCACGCAGCTTTGGGTGAAAGAAGGATACTCACTAGATTAGCATCTGGGTTTTTAATCCTTCCTTGGATACACATTCACTCATCTGAATTTGGGGATTTCCTTGCTCAAAAGCTGTCCCCTTAGTGGAGCAGTCTACAATAGAACCTCTAAAGTCAAATACCCCTGTCGTTGTGCAAGTCATAATGCGGTCTCTAAAATTAAAATTTCCATCAGCAGGCATCAAAGGACTACGTCTGTCTTTTTTTGCAACTCGTATTCCAAAAGATGAACTCAAGTCTTGATGGAAGATGTCAGCAGGACACTGCTATTGCTACTTCTTGAGAGCTCATCAAATAATTGACTGCATGTTTTATTTTGTCTTTGGCTATTTGCAGCTTTTCTGCAACGCCTATTTCAAAAGATTGGAAAACATAACAAATCCATCAATTTTCTCCCCCGCTTACCCTCACTAGGGTCGCGGGTATGCTGGAGCCTATCCCAGCTAACTGCGGGCAGGAGGCGGGGTACACCCAGAACTGGTTGCCAGCCAATCGCAGGGCACAAATAAACAAACAACCATTCGCACTCACATTCATACCTACGGACAATTTAGAGTCTTCAGTTAACCGACCGTGCATGTTTTGAGGTCGTGGGACGAAACCGGAGTAACCGGAGAAAACCCACGCAGGCACGGGGAGAACATGCAAACTCCTCACAGGAGGCCGGATTTGAACCCGGGTCCTCAGAACTGTGAGGCAGATGTGCTAATCAGTCATCCAGAAATAACACAAAACACGTGAAATATGAGTATATTGGGCAATAACTCAGCCAGCCACGAGAGCTCAGTTCAGCAGCCATCCAATGATTAACTTTGTGACTTGCTTTTTCTACGACTTTTTGTAGCGTCCACTTACTCCAAAAGTCATTATTAGTCATTCAAACTGCTCTCATTGCTAGAGAAATCTGCATCTTTTTGCACAATTGTCAAAAAAAAAAAAATAATAATAATTTTATTGCTCAGTGACTGTTTTTGTCAATGTCTTTATGTCTCAAAAGTGTTCTCTGTCAATTGACTGTCTGTTGTCGTACTAGAGCGGCTCCAACTAGCGGAGACAAATTCCTTGTGTGTTTTTGAAATACTTGGTAAAATAAAGATGATTCTGATTCTGATTCTGAATAAAGTATACTGTACTTGTCTATTGCCTCATTATCACCTTTACTAACACTGCACCAAATACAATAGAGATATACAGTACTTAACCCCTGAATATGAATTATTCAATTAAGCAAGACATTTTGGACTCTTACTGTATATGTTTACAAATTTATGGGCACAGTAAGGGGAATTCTCTCTTTTTTTTGTGTGTGTCACCAGTGCAAAAGGAAAATTCTGAAAAATGCTTGATCATATGAGCATTGCGTAGAAGAATTTGACTGAACCCCACAGAGTGTGTTTGGCCATCTCCACATATTCTTAAATTTTCATTTCTTGTGAAAGTTACAGCCAGGTCCCAATACTGTTGTGTAACAATATTTAGCTTCACAGTTTACAAAAACATTTGCTTATACATCCATCCATCCATTTTCTGAGCCGCTTCTCCTCACTAGGGTCGCGGGCGTGCTGGAGCCTATCCCAGCTGTCATCGGGCAGGAGGCGGGGTACACCCTGAACTGGTTGCCAGCCAATCGCAGGGCACATACAAACAAACAACCATTCGCACTCACATTCACACCTATGGGCAATTTGGAGTTTCCAATTAATGCATGTTTTTGGGATGTGGGAGGAAACCAGAGTGCCTGGAGAAAACCCACGCAGGCACGGGGAGAACATGCAAACTCCACACAGGCGGGACCGGGGATTGAACCCGGGTCCTCAGAACTGTGAGGCTGACGCTCTAACCAGTCGTTCACCGTGCCGCCTTTGCTTATACAGTAACACCATTTTATAGTGTAAAACATTGGCCCTTAAGTGTTTCAAATGTGATGAATTGATGAGGTAGTAAAATGGTGTGATGCCTCTAACAAAGTTTAAAGACTAAAAAAAGGCTTGAACACTGTACAAAATGACTGAGGATTTTTGCATACCATTCATTTAAAATTCAATCTGCGCTATATTTAGAGGGAAAATTAGGCTTATTGTTGGGGAGATGAGACGTAGTAATTACATTAACCCAGATAACTAATTATACTGTAAACTCCCTTTCCACTACAACATAATGATAATACTCCTTCGAGATAATTACTAGGGCAGATCTGAATTGGCTCATGATTGAAGGGTTCATCAGCTCATGTTTTTGTATGAATAGCATGTTTTCCCCTCATTCTCAAATGCACTTAAACCGGAGTACAAATATGGATAATCAGATTTCAAATTAAATTTGATAGTGTTACTTCCATTAGCAAAAGGCGAAATTAATTCTGCTCAGTGTATGAAAATAACATTGTGTAGTGTATATGCCCTTTGAGTGCGTGAACGGATTAATGGGAAGAGACAAACCTTCATCCAAGTGAAATGGCTGTGAATAAATACATTTAGTTGAAAAAAGGCTGGTGGTGATTCAAGTTGAATAAACTGAGCACATTAATAATGCAGCCATTCTTCAGCCAAGGTTTCTTAATGGGAACAGGCCTTTTTTTTTTTTTTTTTTTTAAAAGCTCCAATTATATCACCTATTTTTGACCTTATTTTTCTTGCATCACTCAATTTCAAAACAGTATACTATATAAACCTGATAAGTATGTGCATTGGTCGGTAACCAACGCTTGTACCCAATACCCGGTGAAATCCAAAAACCTTTTGGCATTTATCATTGTCAAGTAACAAAGAACTAAACAAATACGTATGACTGATATGTAGAGTTTTGCTCATAAGTTATACATACCCTAGCAGAATTTGTATGTATATATATATATATATATATATATATATATATATATATATATATATATATATATATATATATATATATATATATACATATATATATATATATATATATATATATAGAGAGAGAGAGAGAGAGAGAGAGAGAGAGAGATTTTTTATTTATTTATTTATTTTTAAGTCTGACTGAACAAGGACCACCTCATTATTTTCCTTATTGTTATGTTTTGTTAAATTACTATGCTTTTCTGAAATGCCCTATAGTTTCATTTGAATCCCATTAAAAATGAAATTAAATGTGTTGATCCTTGATGTTTTCTTCAAAGAATGACACGTTACAAATTCTGCCCGGGTAACCAGACTTATGAGCACAACTGTGCAATGTTTTCTCATTTTAATAAATAAAAATAGAGCTGCATTTCAAAATAAGAGCATATAAATAAAAAGTGAAAATTATATATATATATATATATATTATATATACATGTGTTTCCTCTTTTCTGATTAGCATCTTGACACAACAGAGAAGTCTCGAACAATTTTCCGTATTTTAATTTAACAAATCTTAACAACCGAACCGTTTTAGAGGTTATGTTTGTTCAAAGCTTTTATTTTGTTTCATAATGCCGTTTCACATATATATACTTTTAATGAGTACTCCCAGTGGGAATTTCCCACTGAGAAGTATAAACAAAAATGACTCAGGCCGTTCTATTTTCAGCGGCATTTGTAAATATTCTCTTGCTTTATCACTCATTTTCAGATCTTTTTCCGTCTTTAACTCAACATCAACGCTGAGTCTCTTTCTCTCTCCCCTGCTACGTTTCTCCTCATCTTTGTCTGGTCTGCCTGCAATCATTGATTGTGGTGATTAGGACCTGAGATCCAGATTTGATTGGCTGAAGCGGTGGATGAACTCGCATGTGATTGGTCAGTACTAACCGTTCTTTTTTTGGCTATGGTGTGCGTTCGTATGGGACTGCTTCTGTGTCCGGACCGCGTCCCGCAAGTTAGCAACCTCTAGTTTAATTTATCTGATGTTATTGTGCTGTAGATTCGATAAAATAGTTTATTTCTTAGCTTTTCCCACTCATGCACTCAAGTGCAAGGCAGTCGTTAATCACTTCTTACTTGGCAGTGATTGGTCACATGTTGATGTCAATCAAAACAGTCTGCACTGTGATCGGTCAAATGTTTCGGAGGGAAGACATTTGCAAAGCTACTCAGCTCAGCTGTAAAATGTTGTCGTACTTGGTTACGGTCAACATGTTGAAAATGTTGAGGAAATGGTGACTGATACACTTAAACCCCACTAAAATAGGCATAAAGATGCCACTGAACATAATATACCTATATAATTTGTATATGTATATAATTTATATATGCTGTATGTCTTTTGTGTGACGCATGCAATACAGAAATGAATCTACCCCACCCCCAAATCAGTGTGGGCCTAAAGAACCACATATACTGCTTATCCCATGGGCCGGCTCTAGTGGTATGTGATGTGATCTATCTTAACGCGTTTAATTAATTTGTGTCATTTTAGCAGATGATTTATTACCCATTTCTATTTGATGAGTATGATGGCATATTTTTAATTAAATGCACTGTGATTTGCTGCAGAACATTTTTTTCCATGTCAGGATTCTTATTTCTGTTGTCCTTTGAATAATAACAATGAAAACACACTATAAGGAATTCAGCGAGGCCCAAGTGTTACTCAGCTGGCCTCAAAAGGAAAAGGTCCTTGATGGAATTCTTTCTTCCCGGTTCTTTTAATGTTTGGTGGTGATCTTGTTTGCAAATAAGAATCCTGTAAACAAAACATAATATACTAAACTATATTCCAACATATCGGGCCACCGTGCCTTACCATATAAACCGTGCCTGATAAGTTTGTGCAAATTTACAAGGCAATGGTCCGGTGGAATGATACAGCGCGCTGGACTCTCTTCCTTCTCTCATGGGATCGGGAAGCCGAGTGGCTCTCCTTTTCAGATAATAGTAATTTTCCTCAATGGTTCCTTATTAAAACGGTTCTTGCCTGCTCTCAGTCTGAATGATATCAGTATGTCTGTGCTGCACGTGTGTACGTGTGTGTGTGTGTGTGTGTGTGTGTGCTTGTGTGAGTGTGTGTGCTTGTGTGTGTCCATTCATAACATAGTGTGGTCAGTTTTAAAAAACAAAAGCTCGTACGTGTGTCCTACTGTCCTGTAAGCAACAGCATACAGAAATATATCTAACAACTCCCCCTGTGGGCGGCATGGTGGCCGACTGGTTAGCACATAAGCCTCACAGTTCTGAGCCTCGCCTATGTGCAGTTTGCATGTTCTCCATGTGCCTGCGTTTCCTCCCACATCCCAAACACATGCATAGTAGGTTAATTGAATAGTCTAAATTGCCTATAGGTGTGAATGTGAGTGCGAATGTTTGTTTGTTTATATGTGCCATGCCATTGGCTGGCAACCAATTCAGGGCGTACCCCGCCTCAGGACCGCAGACAGCGGGGATAGGCTCCAGCACGCCCGTGGGAGGATAAGCAGTCAGAAAATTGATGGATGATACTCCCCCTGATATGGTGTGCCTATGTGTAATAAATGGTCAATTGGCCCCAGGGCCCCTGCCCTCTGTGAGGTTTGACTTTGGTAGACGAGTCCCAGGGACAGAAGTGTGTGCACAACATGGAAAACAATAAACATTATGTCTTTGGCTGCAATATTGGTTCTAGAACCACTAAGCAAGCCTAGGGGCCCCCGCGAAGAGTATGAACTCAGATAAGGGCCCTACATCAGACTTTCCTGCATATAGCAAATGAACACGTATTACCAATATCTTTCCCTGGAACTGCGGTAACGTGGTAACATTCGCAACAATTTTGCATGTGAAATGTAGACATGTAAATGGAGTCTTAGGGTCTTGTTCACGAGTGAGGGAAGAATGGAACGGGAGCTCAACAGGCGGATCGGTGCAACGTCTGCAATGATGCAGACGTTGTATCGGTCTGTTGTGGTGAAGAAGGAGCTAAGCCGAAAGGCGAAGCGCTATATTTACCGGTCGATCTACGTACCTACCCTCACCTATGGGCACGAGCTGTGGGTCGTGACCGAAAGAACAAGATCCCGGATACAAGCGGCCGAAATCAGTTTCCTCCGCACAGTGTCCCTTATAGATAGGGTGAGAAGCTCGGTCATCCAGGAGGGGCTCAGAGTAGAGCCGCTGCTCCTCCGCGTTGAGAGGAGCCAGATGAGGTGGCTTGGGCATCTGTTTAGGATGCCTCCTGGACACCTCCCTGGTGTGTTGTTCCGGGCACGTCCCACTGGGAGGAGACCCCGGGGACGACCCAAAATACGCTGGAGCGACTACATCTCTCGGCTTGCCTGGGAACGCCTCGGGATCTCCTCGGAAGAGCTGGAGGAAGTGGCTGGGGAGAGGGAATTCTGGGCTTCCCTGCTGAGGCTGCTGCTCCTGCGACCTGACCTTGGATAAGGGGAAGACAATGGATGGATGGATGGATGTAGACCCTCTGCAAAGGCCCATCGTCGACATCTGGTCTGAAGATGACATCAGGATCAGGAGATTATTTTGCCATTTAATATAGTTTTCCAAAATAGCGTGTACAAAGAAAATATCTTTTTTCCTTTGTAAACAGACGAAATGTATGCACGCACTCCATTGAAAAAACATATTCACATTTACTTTGCAGTAGTTTTGATTTACTTATAAATAGAAAAGATATAAAAATAAAGATGTGTATTCTGAACAAACAGTGATTATATGCTGAATCTGTTCAAACTCAAAGATTTTGGATCCTTTTTTATGGAATTTCTTTCAAAACCATCTTGGCTGGGTTGCTTTTGAGTTTGGAGCTTTAGGCATGGCAAATATTCAGGATTAGGATCCACACTCATATGCCCGTTAAGAATGATTGCGTTCAGGAAAGGCGCTTTGCTTTATTGAACACAGGGATTTATCTCATCCTCTCAGGCAGCTCAAATCGTTTAATGCTGCCTAGCTTTCCCCCAAATGAATTCATGCAACTAGATATGGAAGAACCCAGCCTATCGACCCCAATAGAAGTGAAAAACAAACATATTTACACAAGTTAAAATGTTTATTGTGTTTTGTTATTGAGCTATGCTAGGGAAATGCAACCTCATTGTTTATGTATGTGCTGTAATTTCAGATAATAAAGGAGCTGGACAATAAATGCTCCTGTATTTTATTCGGTATCTACTCATTGTTAGTTTACATCCCCGTTCACTCATCAAATCATAATTGTTTGTAGATGTGTAGATGGATAACCTCCTGCCTCCAAAATATCCCATCATAACAGTTTTTCCCTGAAAACCAGGCTTGTTGATGATAACATCTACCTTCTCAAAGTCAGTGCATTACATTGCTAGCGGACACTGAGGCTTTTAGAAGAATGTATAAATATGTGGTCAAACTGTGCTTTCCATCTGTAACCCAGTTTTTAGCCTCCATTAGTCCTATCTCTAATCATCTTAAAGGGCCATATCGCAGTGAGAGCATGCTCTTCACTTAAAGAGCACAGCTATACTGTGCTGATCAAACACACCAAATGCTTTAGACCGGTTGGGGTTATATGCGGCATGGGTTTGCTCCGGGTACTCTGGTTTCCTCCCACATCCCCCAAAAAAACATGCATGGTAGGTTAATTGAAGACTCTAAATTGCCCGTAGGTGTGAATGTGAGTGCGAATGGTTGTTTGTTTATCTGTGCCCAGCCTCCCGCCCGAAGATAGCTGGGATAGGCTCCAGCATGCCCGCGACCCTTGTGGGGATAAGCGGTACAGAAAATGGATGGATGTATACACACACACACAATCACAAACACACACACACACATACACACACTCACACACAGTGGGTCCGGAAAGAATTCAGACCCCCTTAAATTTTTTACTCTTTGCTAAGTATTTAGTAGTGGCACCCTTTTGAGCTAATACAGCCATCCGTCTTTTTGGGAATGATGCAACAAGTTTTTCACACCTGGATTTGGGGATCTTCTGCCATTACTCCTTGCAGATCCTCTCCAGTTCTGTCAGGTTGGATAGTGAACGTTGGTGGACAGCCCTTTTCAGGTCTCTCCAGAGATGCTCAATTAGGTTTAAGTCAGGGCTCTGGCTGGGCTATTCAAGAACAGTTACGGAGTTGTTCTGAAGCCACTCCTTCGTTATTTTAACTGTGTGCTTAGCGAAGGTGAACCTTCGGCCAAAGTCTGAGGTCCTGAGCACTCTGGAGAAGGTTTTTGTCCAGGATATCCCTGTACGTGGCCGCATTCATCTTTCCTTTGATTCCAACCGGTCGTCCTGTCCCTGCAGCAGAAAAACACCCCCACAGCATGATGCTGCCACCACCATTCTTCACTGTTGGGACTTTATTGGACAGGTGATGAGCAGTGCCAGTTTTCTCAACACATACCGCTTAAAATTAAGGCCAACCATTTCTATCTTGCTCTCATCAGACCAGAGAATCTTATTTCTCACCATCTTGGAGTCCTTCAGGTGTTTTTTAGCAAACTCCATGCGGGCTTTCATGTGTCTTCCACTGAGGAGAAGCTTCCGTCGGGCCACTCTGCCAAAAAGCCCCGACTGGTGGAGGGCTGCACTGATGGTTGACTTTCTAGAACTTTCTCCCATCTCCCGACTGCATCTCTGAAGCTCAGCCACAGTGATCTTTGGGCTCTTCTTTACCTCTCTCACCAAGGCTCTTCTCCCCCGATCGCTCAGTTTGGCCTGGCGGACAATTCTAGGAAGGGTTCTGGTCGTCCCAAACATCTTCAATTTAAGGATTAGGGCGGCCACTGTGCTGTTAGGAACCTTAAATGCAGCAGAATTTTTTTTTGTAACCTTGGCCAGAACTGTGCCTTGCCACAATTCTGAGGTCTTCAGGCAGTTCATTTGACCTCATGATTCTCATTTGCTCTGACATGAACTGTGAGCTGTAAGGTCTTATATAGACAGGGGTGTAGCTTTCCTTATCAAGTCCAATCAGTATAATCAAACACAGCTGGACTCCAACGAAGGAGTCTAACCATCTCAATGATGATCAGAAGAAATGGACAGCACCCGAGTTAATATATATCTAAAAAATATTTTCACAGTGAATGCAAAAACACCAGCGCATCAACTGCCAGTAAAAAATTGTAAATATATGCCAGCAAGTCGTAGCACCCGGGCGAAACAACGTGCTGGCCACGGAGGGAAGGGAGGATGGGGAAGGTTGAAGGGGGCAACGTTTCCACCAAAAGCAGCATTTGTACATAAAATGAGTCATAACCTGCTCATTTCTCAACCTATTTTCACAAGGTTTACATTTTTGTCATCAGAAAAGCGTGTGCTATCAATACAGAATACTGAATACTTGATATTTTGGTATTCGTGCTCTCCACAAACATGGAATGTGCAGACACTGTGCCCCTACCTGCTTTAATGTAATAGGTTCAAAGGGGCATGTCGTATCTACGTGTTTTTCATAGCTATGGAAATGACGGTAAAGCCAGGTGTTTCCCAGAATGCAATGCAAGACACAATGCACTGAAATAATGGATTATATAGACGTTAAGGCTTGATATGTATGTGTCCATATTACCAATAATTCATTCAATGTGTGCCTTATTTAACTATCACATTGCTTGTTAGTTTATGTTGCACAGTTGTTTTTTTTATTAAAATTTTTTTATTTTTTTTTCAATGAGACTGTGACTTTAAATTGTGTGTATTATAGTGTCATCCCGGTCAATACATACATTTGGTGAGCAAAGCTGAATTATTATTATTATTATTATTATTATTGGCGGCACAGTGAAGACTGGTTAGAGTGTCTGCCTCACAGTTCTGAGGACCGGGGTTCAATCCCCGTCCCTGCCTGTGTGGAGTTTGCATGTTCTCCCCGTGCCTGCGTGGGTTTTCTCCGGGCACTCCGGTTTCCTCCCACATCTCAAAAACATGCATGCTAGGTTAATTGAAGTCTCTAAATTGCCCCTACGTGCTAATGTGAGTGTGAGTGGTTGTTTGTTTGTGCCCTGCGATTGGCTGGCAACCAGTTCAGGGTGTACCCCGCCTCCTGCCCGATGATAGCTGGGATAGGCTCCAGCACTCCCACGACGCTTGTGAGGATAAGCGGCTCAGTAAATGGATGGATGGATTATTATTATTATTATTTGTAAAGATCAAATCCTATTGTCTGTGATGGAATGTTCTACTTTATATTAAATTGTACTATGTGCTGTGCTGCGATGATGAATTTGTATGTTGGAATATAGTTTAGTATATTATGTTTTGTTTACTTTTGCTATGATAATCTCTAGTTTTGCATTTATTTTGGGTGGTAATATGTTTGAGGAACAATTTATGCATTAATAAAAAAAAAAAGGAATAATTCGCAAAAATCAGCATATTTGACTAAGATTTTGGCCAATTAGAAAAGGGCCATAAATCAGGCGACGGAGCCCTAATATTAATTCATCTTCCGTACCGCTTATCCTCACTAGGGTCGCGGGTGTGCTGGAGCCTATCCCAGCTATCTGCGGGCGTGAGGTAGGGTGCACCGTGAACTGCTCGCCAGCCAATCGCAGGGCACGCATAAACAAACAACCATTTACACTCACATTCACACCTACGGGCAATTTAGAGTCTCCAATTAACCTACCATAGATGTTTTCTGTGATGTGGGACGAAACCGGAGTGCCCAGAGAAATTCCACACAGGCACAGGGAGAACATGCAAATTCCACACAGGCAGGGCCGGGATTTGGACCGCTGTCCTCAGAACTGTGAGGCAGACGCTCTATGCAGTCATCCACCGGGCCGCACAATGGGTGCCACTTTGCGCCTTGCCTCTCTCTCTCTCGCTCCCTCTCTGCCCCAGCAATCAGCATCACCTGGGCCGTGCACCTGTCTTCGAGCAACACTCATTACTGCCTGCATTTAATATACATGCAAATCAGTCGCCTTTCGGCGGAATTTGAACTCAGAATAGGCCATTTATGTGAATCGTATAGATACGATGAATTTTTCCTGTGGGGGGGTCGCCTTCGCTGTCTTCACAGGTTGTTTCGTACTCCTTGAACGCTGGCAGCTAGCGGTAACTGTACTTTTACTCCGTTACAATGATCTAAATGTCACTCGCTCCTTCCGTCCATCCATTTTCAACACCGCTTATCCTGATTTGGGTCACGGGGCACTGGAGCCTATCCCAGCTGACTTCGGGCAATAGGCGGACTACACCCTGAACTGGTCGCCAGTCAGTTGTAGGGCACATATAGACACGGACAACCATTCGCCCCACATTCACACCATCACTGAGTGGGAACTGAACCCACACTGTCAGATGAGTGTACCACTACACCATCACTGACCTCGCTACTTTTATTTATTTTTTATTAATCAACTATTTCGTGCGCGAGACTACGACTTCGACCTCCGCATTGGGCGCTGTTTGCGGCAATCTAATTTAAGCGGTAGTGACCTTTAAGTCTAGTTCACCAATCAAATGACACAAGAAAGTCACATGACCTCACACAACGTCTTCTATTGGGCTTACCGGGCATAGGTATGAACACTAGATAAGCGAGCCCGGCTGATCATCGTGCCTAAATGGCCACCATTTTGGTAAGGTTGTCATTACCATGAAGGCAACAGGGCGCTACTCTTGTTTACATTTATACGAACAAAAACAACAGCTTTTAGCAGCTTAGTAAACATAAGTATTTAGGGTTGTGTGTGAAATCCATTTAATAGTTATTTATATGTGAGATTCTTTCCGAAGGACACTGCCCGATCAAAATTGGAGTGACACGCGCCAGAGCTGTAATACCGGACAAACCTCTTAGAGAGACGTAATTGAACCATGCATATATCTTGTTAAGAAAATGTGTATACTTTTAATTCGTTTAATATTTCTTGTTCTAAATATACAATCCATGAACAAGCATTATATAGAGCCCTGATGTTTATGAAGTGGAAGGAGATATGAAATGTAACACTGATTTCTGAGTGGCACATGAAGAAGGAACCATTCATTTTCAGTTCTTTATTTATAACAATTGAACAATTTCAAAATGGTAGATACATTTGCAGACATTCCTGGAAGTAAATTTAAAAATAAAGTGCAAATGAATCTACAAATATTTATAAAGTAATATAACATGCACATTTCTCCTGGAGTATCCCTCCATCCATTTTCAACACCGCTCATTCTGGGTTGGGTCGCGGGGCGCTGGAGCCTATCCCAGCTGACTTCGGGCAAAAGGCGGACTACACCCTGAACTGGTGGCCAGTCAGTCGCAGGGCACATATAGACACGGACAACCATTCGCACTCACATTCACATCGTCACTGAGTGGGAATTGAACCCACGCTGCCTGCACCAATCTCAGGCGAGTGTACCACTACACCATCAGTGACTCTCCTGGAGCAATGCTTTGAAAATATGAAATGTGGTTCCTCATTGTCTGCCTTGAATCCTTTCATGTCCTTGGGGATTTTCCACATTACGTATTGGCGATAGGCGGCCTTGTCTGTTGTTCTCTCTGGGGTCACGAAAGTCATCAGCTGCCCAGATGTCATTCCACATTTGTCTGGCTCTGCATAAAACTCCCTCGTTCAAGATGGTGTCCATGAGGTTTGTTGTGTCTGCAGTTATGGCAGACACCAATCCGTTGATCAGGGGCTGAAGAGTTGGAGGAGCTTCCTCAGATGTCTCGGAGAGGACATCAAAACATGGAACTGGGGTCACCTTGCCGAAGTGTATTAATCACCATACGTGATTAAACTCAGTCTGTCAGCTCCTGTAAAGACATGTGACATTATGGTGATTAGCTTTTGTGTTTGTGAAATTGGCTTTCCATTATTACAAATATTGCATTTGTCTACATATAAAAGCTGTTTAAACAAGTATTTAAAAAATTCCCTCATACCCATCCTATCAACAAAAATTAATGAACACAATACGGTACCATTTATTCTGTTTTCATTCTTGTACACATTCATTTACACACAGTAGGGTGACCACGGGAAAGCCAGCTCGTGACGTGCACGCCTGCGAGGGGCGTGGATTCAGCCAGAGGGGAGAGAGAGGGGCAGGGAGTAGTGAAGTGAGGGTATATTCAACTCTTGCTAGCAGTTTCAACACTACACACTGTGTAAAGTTAAGCACTTTAATTGAACACCTATAACTTTCTCTTTTTATTTACTTGCTCTTATTGTGCAATGCAGCCCTACTTTTATTTAGTAAATGAGAGAACATTGGGCAGTTGTGCTCATATATTTGATTATCAGGGCAGACTTTGTAAGATGTGTACAATTCTTTATTATGCTCTAATATCATTATATGAGTGACATTAAACAAAAAAAAACTTTCAACAGTACTATTGTTCATCGCGAAAGTTTTTGGGAAAATATATCGTCCTTAAAAATTTGCTATCGTGGCAGGTCTAACCGCATGTAATATATTGAGAGAGAGCAAAAGCAATGGATAACAAAATATTGAACAAACACTATAAAAGATAGAATAACAACATAAATAAATATCTACAAGCCTGCAATATGTACCGTGAAGCAAGAACCATGACGAAGTGGATTACTGTATCTCTATTACGTGATGATTGCAGGGACTTGCAGGGACTCAGTTCCAATGCATTGGGAACAGAGGGCACTAATTGTTGAAATTTTGTTGGGGGAATCCTTTCACATTATAGCTTGATGTGCAATTTGAGCTTCTTCTACTTCTTGTTCTTCTTCAGATTATATTATATTATGGACCATAGGTGATGAAATCCCTAAATTCCTTGTAACTGCACATTGAGAATTTTTTTTAAACTGTTATGCTTCTACAATTTCAATATAATACATAATAACCGACTTAAATAGCTTGACATTTTCTCAATACTGTGTTACACAAACATTGAAGGACAGTAACCAAACATTCGCAAAGAAACATTTCAATGCAGATTCAACATTAAATACCAATGTCAAACCAGTGTGCTCCAGTGGGAGGAAAAAGTATGTGAACCCTTTGGAAATTCTTACATTTCTGCATAAACTGATCATAAAGTGTAGTCTTATTTTCATCTAAATAAAAAGAATAATCAGATTCTGCTTAAACTAATACCACACAAATAATAATAATAAATAATAATAATAAGTAATACTAATAATAATAATACATAATAATAAATAATAATAAATAATAATAATAAATAATCCATCCATCCATCCATTTTCTGAGCCGCTTCTCCTCACTAGGGTCGCGGGCGTGCTGGAGCCTATCCCAGCTGTCATCGGGCAGGAGGCGGGGTACACCCTGAACTGGTTGATAATAAATAATAATAATAAATAATAATAAATAATAATAAATAATAATAAATAATAATAAATAATAATAAATAATAACAATAAATTAATTTAGCACACACAATCTAATTTATCAAACCTGAGACAAAATGCATTGGCTGATATTGCATCTTTAAATACAGCCTGTGAAAGGCAGGTGCAAACCAGCATGCAAAGCGTGGTTCAGGCAAAATAAGAGGCGTCGGGGAAACCTTTTCCACTTGTGTAACATTTTTGAAACCCAAAACCAAACAAACAAAAATTATCGCAACATATCATCTATTCAGCAATGCAATTTTGTAGTTTTTGAATGATCAATTTAGCGCACACTATTTGGGATCTAAAAAAAATCTCAATCTTAGTAGATCACGCACAACACACCCACTAACTGCATGTGCAATCTTTAAGAATGAACACGCAATTTATCACTATTGTCATTTCAATCGCTTATTGTCTTAAAAAAATTTTGTCACACACATTTAAAGCTTGGAGTTTGCTTTCTGTGTGAGGCATCCTTGATACGCCTGTGAGAGCAATCTCATCGTCTTGCTTGGCTACCGGGAATGCTGAGCTAACACCGGGGCTGTAATCTATCACCGCGGAGATTGCACTTGTTCCAACATTGTTATACAAGCTGATGAGGACTAGAGAAGATAAGCTTTATCCTGCCCTCACTTTCTGCGAGCCCTTGAAATCCATCTGTCAATAAGATGGAAACTGTGTCGAGGGGAAAACATAGCTTGGTGTACCTCGTGATTTTGATTGAACTCCATATAGCCTTTTAATGTAGGTTTGATTGTTTTCTACAGTTGTATAAATCAAAGATTGGAGAAATAAATGGAATTAAATTTAAATTTTTAATTATAGTGGGCGTCGCGGTGACCGACTAGTTAGCACATCTCCCTCAAAGTTCTGAGGACTGGGGTTCGAATCCCGGCCCCGCCTGTGTGAAGGTTGCATGTTCTCCCTGTGCCTGCATGGGTTTTCTCCCGGTTCCTCCCACATCCCAAAAACATGCATGGTATGTTGATTGAAGACTCTAAATTGCCCATAGGTGTGAATGTGAGTGCGAATGGTTGTTTGATTATATGTACCCTGCGATTCGCTGGTGACCAGTTCGGGGTGTACCCTGCCTCTCGCCCGAAGATAGCTGGGATAGGCTCCAGCACGCCCGCGACCCTGGTGAAGATAAGCGGTTCAGAAAATGAATTGATGGACGGATATAAAATTATACTTGGAGAAATAGACAGGAAAAATATACATTTTTGTTCATTTATAATGCATTAACATGAGTCTTTGTAAAGCAATTTATGAACATTATTACCACCATTATAAAAAAAAAATAATGAAAGTAACATTTAACTTGTTTTTTTGGAGCATCGCACAAAAGTTAGACATTTATCCACATTCAACGTTGCCAATGCAATAACAGCATCAGTATAGCATTTAGTCTTAGTGGCTGTAGGAGATTGTGGCTTGCGTTGCATAGCGTAAATGCCTCTGGTAAAAGGGTTTCCCAACACCCAATTTTTTAATGAACTATAACTGTCACTTGAATATTTATTTTATCTGTTGTAACAGACTCTCGCCCGATGGCACCGTGACCCCAAACTCCAGACCGAGCTGCACCGCTGTCGCCGCTCCCACGCCGAGGGAGACGACCACAGGGACGCCAGATTTAACTTCACACAGGGATGCTAAATTACAGACCATCCCAAGTAACGTCAAAACTGAGACACAGACAACAGGTTTCGCACCCGGACACTCAATTAATTAACCTCCACCCCAGCCAGCCTGAAGGGGCTCACCAACAAAGACGTCTCTTTCCTGCTGTGTTCAGTGACACCTGGCTGGGACAATGGATGGAGCACTCGTAGTAGAACACAGGTAGTGGAAAGCCACTGCAACCCCATATTAACTAATCACAATCTTCACTGGACCTGAATGTTATTTAATACTGTCAGAAGTTTACATGAACGCCACCAGGGTTACCATTGGAATAGTGCCACTAGTGATTGTATTTCTGCAAATTTAAAGGTCTGATGTCAAATCTGTTTGCCAACTGGACCGAATGAAATGTTTTACCCCACACAACACAAATGCCACATTGCAAATATTACAGTGTTCTCAACAACCACATACAATTGAAACATTCTTTACAGGGATTAAAAAGGATGTGCGTGTGACAATGCAAAGTTGGGAAATGGTCTCGTTATCTTTAATCTAATAATTAATATTTTAGTCCACTGGGTTTAAACCACAAAATAATCCTGTGGACGACCACCCCCTTGGCAGCTGGCCATAAGGGCGGGAGCCCCCTTGGTTGCGCGCTCTGCTCTGCTCTTTTCTCGTCCGACCAACTTCCCGAAGACTGGCCCAGCCAGGATGCCCCACCTCGCACCACAAGGTGGCAAGGACACATCAGGCCCTTCCCCACCGCAGGGCATCCTGCCAGTGCTCCAAGATACCCTTTTAGGGCGCGTGGGCAAGTTCCATGGGCACGGAAGCGGACACTACACGTCCGCTCCGAACGTCTTGTGAGCAGTCGGGCTCCGTCCATCCAGCCTGGGAACTTTTTGTGTTCCTTTTTTTTCCCCTCCTCCTTTCCGCCAAATCCACCTGCTCCCCCGTGCGGACCAGACCGGCTGTACATTCGGTAGCTCGACAAGCCTGCCTCAATCATGTTCAGCATATGTAAATCCAACTTGCAATCTACTAAAAGTACAGATTAGTGCATATTTGGGTTTTAAACTAACGAGAACAGAAATTCCATCTCATTAAATTTTCTATAAAAATTCAGTGCCTGCATCAGTTGTGTTTTTTTGGGTTCGAGAAAAGACCTCTGGCTATTGAGAACTCTTATCTAATTCATGTAACAACCTTCACATTACGAGACTGAGGAAAAAAAGGTTTTTCGTTACTTTCCCTAAATTTTATACTCATAAAAAGTGACGTGGTGCCCCTTTACTAGATAAAATAGCCTGATTTATAATGCTGTAACTTAAAATTACGTTAAACCAGAAGTAACGCAGGTATCGCTTCCGGCTTGATCTTTTCCCAAATGAATTCCGCTTATCCTCACTAGAGTCGCGGACGTGCTGGAGCCTATCCAGCTGAGTTTGGGCGAGAGGCGGGGTACACCCTGAACTAGTCGCTAGCCAATAGCAGAGAAAGCAAAATATCAGACACAATTGTCATTATGATGCAGTATAGTTTACCTCCAATGCAAACTACCACAACAGCAATAAAACATTGTGCAATTAATACCTCTTTCCAATCCAAACTGATAATAAAAAATCTTTGTAAAGGTAGAATATTGAATGCCGCGTTTTATTGGATATCAAATTGTGCACACTGTCGTGGTTGTGGCTGGTCAGTATATGGCTGGCCATTCATATGTGTACAAGTCAATCTGTCCTTTCACCGTATACACTAAATGTCTGAGGTCTAATTAAACTTGATGCACTTGAGTGATTAAAGAATATATTTCACAACCTAAATTAATAAGTGAATAATTTGTTTTTTGAAGTGAGTTGACAAGTGACCTTGTAAAAGATATATAAACCTGTGAAAGCTGCTTTCTAATTTGTGATTTTATCAATCCAAAAGCTTACACTAAGTTTTGTTATGTTTAAATGACCCCTTGACTCCAATAATTTAATAGATTTTCAAGGATTTGAACCAGATTAAGGGTGTCTTTGATGTTGTGCAAGCACAATTGACCTACCTTGGCTGGAAGCCACTTGACAGACTTTGAGCCTGATTTACAAAAATTTTAAATTGCAGTTGCTAATTTGTGTGTTTGCTCTAACACAGTGGTTCTCAACATTTGTCAAGCTGGGATGACCCACTTTTATAGAAGTTAAGAATAATTAAGAAAATGTGTTCTTCAAAAATAGCCTTTGAAAACATATCAATATGATATCAATATGATATAAATCTTACCTGTTCAAAGTAACTTTCAGAGAATCTGAACATGACCACTGCATGTACATAAATGAAAATAGTAACACAGTAGTAAAGTCATAAATACAATAAATATTTGTATGAAAAACACATCTAGGTAATAAATATGAGACAATCCAGGTCAGCATGTAATTTTTACTACCTGTCTACGACCCACCCATAATGGGTCCGTGACCCACTTTTGGGTTCTAAGCCACCAGTTGAGAATCAGATTGCGTCTGCTGTTGGTGGACGTGTTGCACTGGATTTACCAAGATTGCAATCTTTTACTGAGATCCTAAATATCCATCCATCCATCCATCTTCTATCGCTTATCCGAGGTCGGGTCGCGGGGGCAGTAGCTTTAGCAGGGACGCCCAGACTTTCCTTTCCTCAGCCACTTCATCCATCTCTTCCTGGGGGATCCCGAGGCGTTCCCAGGCCAGCCGAAGGATGTAGTCTCTCCAGCGTGTCCTGGGTCGTCCCCGAGTCTCCTCCCGGTGGGACGTGCCCGGAACACCTCAACAGGGAGGCGTAAGGGAGGCACCCGCATCAGATGCCCCAGCCACCTCATCTGGCTGCTCTCGATGTGAAGGAGCAATGGCTCTACTCTGAGATCCTCCCGGATGACCGAGCTTCTCACCCTATCTCTAAGGGAGAGCCCGGAGAAAACTCATTTCGGCCGCTTGTATCCGGGATCTCGTTCTTTCGGTAACGACCCACAGCTCGTGACCATAGGTGAGGGCAGGAACGTAGATCGACCGGTAAATCAAGAGCTTCGCCTTCTTCTTTACCACAACGGATCGATACAAAGTCCGCATCACTGCAGACGCTGCACCGATCCGCCTGTCGATCTCCCGTTCCATTCTTCCATCACTCGTGAACAAGACCCCAAGATACTTGAACTCCTCCACTTGGGGCCCGGAGAGTGCACGCCACCCTTTTCTGACTGAGGACCATGGTCTCAGATTTGGAGGTGCTGATTCTCATCCCAGCCGCTTCACACTCGGCTGCGAACTGCTCCAATGAGAGTTGGAGGTCACGGCTTGATGAAGAACCACATCATCTGCAAAAAGCAGAGATGCAATACTGAGGCCACCAAACCGGAGCCCCTCTACGCCTCGGCTGCGCCTAGAAATTCTGTCCATAAAAGTTATGAACAGAATCGGTGACAAAGGGCAGCCTTGGCGGAGTCCAACCCTCACCGGAAACGAGTCCAACATACTGCCGGATATGCGGACCAAACTCTGACTCCGGTCGTACAGGGACCGAACAGCCCGTATCAGCGGGTTCGGTACCCCATACTCCCAAAGCACCCCCCACAGGTCCACCCGAGTGACACGGTCGAACGCCTTCTCCAAGTCCACAAAACACATGTAGACTGGTTGGGCGAACTCCCATGCACCCTCGAGGACCCTGCCAAGGGTGTAGAGCTGGTCCACTGTTCCACGGCCATGACGAAAGCCACACTGCTCTTCCTGAATCTGAGATTTACCTTCCCGACGGACCCTTCTCTCCAGCACCCCTGAGTAGACCTTACCAGGGAGGCTGAGGAGTGTGATACCCCTGTAGTTGGAACACACCCTCCGGTCCCCCTTCTTAAAAAGGGGGACCACCACCCCAGTCTTCCAATCCAGAGCCACTGTCCCCGATGTCCACGCGATGTTGCAGAGGCGTGTCAACCAGGACAGCCCTACAACATCCAGAGCCTTGAGAAACACCGGGCGAATCTCATCCACCCCTGGGGCCTTGCCACCGAGGAGCTTTTTAACCACCTCGGTGACCTCAACCCCAGAGATAGGAGAGCCCGCCTCAGAGAACCCAGACTCTGCTCCCTCATGGGAAGGCGTGTGGGTGGAACTGAGGAGGTCTTCGAAGTATTCTTCCCACCGGCTCACAACGTCCCGAGTCAAGGTCAGCAGCACCCCACTATACGTCCCACTATCCCCACTATACACAGTGTTGATGGTGCACTGCTTTCCCCTCCTGAGACGTCGGATGGTGGACCAGAATTTCCTCGAAGCCGTCCGGAAGTCTTTCTCCATGGCCTCACCGAACTCCTCCCATGCCCGAGTTTTTGCTTCAGCGACCACCAAAGCTGCATTCCGCTTGGCCAGCCGGTACCCATCAGCTGCCTCAGGAGTCCCACAGGCCAAAAAGGCCTGATAGGACTCCTTCTTCAGCTTGACTGCATCCCTCACCATTGGTGTCCACCAACGGGTTCGGGGGATTGCCGCCACGACAGGCACCGACCACCTCACGGCCACAGCTCCGGTCGGCCGCCTCAGCAATGGAGGCGTGGAACATGGTCCACTCGGACTCGATGTCCCCCGCCTCCCCCGGAAGATGAGCAAAGTTCTGTCGCAGGTGGGAGTTTAAACTCCTTCTGACAGGGGATTCTGCCAGACGTTCCCAGCAGACCCTCACAATACGTCGGACCGGCATCTTCCCCCACCATTGGAGCCAACTCACCACCAGGTGGTGATCAGTTGACAGCTCCGCCCCTCTCTTTACCCGAGTGTCCAAGACATGCGGCCGCAAGTCCGATGACACGACCGCAAAGTCGATCATCGAACTGTGTCTTGGTGCCAAGTGCACGTGTGGACACCCTTATGCTTGATCCTAAATAGCGAGTGCTAAATTGCATGTTCACTCACTCTAACAGGTTGCGATATTGACAACAGGTGTAAAACATCCATCCATCCATCCATCCATTTTCTGAGCCGCTTCTCCTCACTAGGGTCGCGGGCGTGCTGGAGCATATCCCAGCTGTCATCGGGCAGGAGGCGGGGTACACCCTGAACTGGTTGCTAGCCAATCGCAGGGCACATCGAAACAAACAACCATTCGCACTCACAGTCATGCCTACGGGCAATTTAGAGTCTCCAATTAATGCATGTTTTTGGGATGTGGGAGGAAACCGGAGTGCCCGGAGAAAACCCACGCAGGCATGTGGAGAACATGCAAACTCCACACAGGCGGGGCCGGGGATTGAACCCGGGTCCTCAGAACTGTGAGGCTGACGCTCTAACCAGTCGTCCACCGTGCCGCAGGCGTAAAACAAAACAGTGGATATGAGACAAGAGTTAAAAGTTCAAATCTTCCCAGTGAACTACATCAGCACAACAAGTTTACTTTCGCTCCTTCATGGTGAGCTCAAATTCACTGAACAAAAATATAAACGCAACACTTTTGTTTTTGCTCCCATTTTCCGTGAGCTGGACTCAAAGATCTAAAACCTTTTTTACATACACAAAAGGTCATTTCCCTCAAATATTGCTCACAAATCTGTCGAAATCTGTGTTAGTGAGCATTTCTCCTTTGTCGAGATAATCCATCCCACCTCACAGGTGTGGCATATCAAGATGCTGATTAGACAACATGATTATTGCACAGGTGTGCCTTAGGCTGGCCACAATAAAAGGCCACTCTGAAATGTGCAGTTTTGCTTTATTTTGGGGGTCGGGGGGGGGGGGGGGGTCAGAAAACCAGTCAGTATCTGGTGTGACCACCATTTGCCTCACGCAGTGCAACACATCTCCTTCGCATAGAGTTGATCTGATTGTTGATTGTGGCCTGTGGAATGTTCGTCCACTCCTCTTCAATGGCTGTGGGAAGTTGCTGGATATTGTCAGGAACTGTCGTATACGCCGATCCAGAGCATCCCAAACATGCTCAATGGGAGACATTTCCGGGGAGTATGCTGGCCATGCAAGAACTGGGATGTTTTCAGCATCCAGGAATTGTGCACAGACCCTTGCAACATGGGGCTGTGCATTATCATGCTGCAACATGAGGTGATGGTTGTGGATGAATGGCACAACAATGGGCCTCAGGATCTCGTCGTGGTATATATGTGCATTCAAAATGCCATCAATAAAATGTACCTGTGTTCGTTGCCAATAACATACACCTGCCCATACCATGCCACCACCGCCACCATGGGCCACTCAATCCACAACGTTGACATCAGCAAACCGCTCACCCACACGATGCCACACACGATGGCTGTCTGCCATCTGCCCTGAACAATGAAAACCGAGATTAATCCGTGAAGAGAACACCTGCCCGACGTGCCAGACACCATCGAATGTGAGCATTTGCCCACTCAAGTCGGTTACGACGATGAACTGCAGTCAGGTCAAGACCCTGATGAGGACGACAAGCATGCAGATGAGCTTCTCTGAGATAGTTTCTGACAGTTTGTACAGAAATTCTTTGGTTATGCAAACTGATTGTGGCAGCAGCTGTCCAGGTTGCTGGTCTCAGACGATCTTGGAGGTGAACATGCTGGATGTGGAGGTCCTGGGGTGGTGTGGTTACGCTCTGGTGGACATTCCTGCAGTCAGCATGCCAATTGCATGCTCCCTCGGAACTTGCGATATCTGTGGGATTGTGCTGTGTGATAAAACTGTACATTACAGTGGCCTTTTATTGTGGCCAGCCTATGGCACACCTGCGCAGTAATCATGCCGTCTAATCAGCATCTTGACATGCCACAACTGTGAGGTGGGATGGATTATCTCGACAAAAGAAAAATGCTCACTAACACAGATTTAGACAGATTTGAGGGAAATGGCCTTGTGCGTATGTCGAAAGAGTTTTCAATCTTGGAGTCCAGCTCACGAAAAATCTGACCTGAGATTCAGGGCCCACAATTTAAAAAATTTCAAGTATGTATTTGTTTATTTTTACATAATTTGGGTTTCCAGCTAATAAAACCCACAAAATTAGGAATTCAAAAATTAGGAATACTGTTTACTGTTTTAAACTGAGTGTCACACACTAATCATTGACTCAACTCAAAGCAACTGCACAGGTTTCCCCAGGTGTCATTAAATTGCTTCAGTTTGGTTCAAATTGTCTCAGTTGGGCTTAATATGGGGAAGACTGCAGACTTGACAACTTGCCTTTCGGCTTGTCCCGTTAGGGGTCGCCAAAACAGCGCGTCTCCTGCATCCTCCTGTTGAACACCAACTGCCCTCATGTCTTCCCCCACGGCATCCATCAACCTTCTCTTTGGTCTTCCTCTAGCACTCATGCCTGGCAGCTCCATCCTCATCATCCTTCTACCAATATACTCACTCTCTCTCCTTTGGACGTGTCCAAACCATCGAAGTCTGCTCTCTCTAACTTCGTCTCCAAAACATCTAACCTTGGCTGTCCCGCTGACACGCTCATTTCTAATTTCATCCAACCTGGTCACTCTGGACGGTTGACCCCAGTTATTTAAAGTCCTCCACCCTTGCTATCACTTCTCCCTGTAGCCTCAGTCTTCCCCGACCATCCCTCTCATTCATGCACATATATTCTGTCTTACTTCGGCTAATCTTCATTCCTCTGCTTTCCAGTGCATGCCTCCACCTTTCTAAGTGTTCCTCCAACTCCTCAAAGTATTCTTTTCATTGTTTCCATCTATCCAGCACACTGCTGGCATCAGTCAACACATTTCCATCTCTAGCTTTAATCACCCTAATCTGCTGCATATCCTTCCCATCTCAGTCCCTCTGTCTGGCTAACCTGTATCGATCTTTTTCTCCTTCTTTAGTGTCCAAATTGGCATACATGTCATCATATGCCTCTTGTTTGGCCTTTGCCACCTCTACCTTCGCCCTACGTCGCATCTCCATGTATTCCTTTCTCCTCTCCTCAGTCCTCTCAGTGTCCCACTTCTTCTTCGCTAACCTCTTTCATTGTAAGATTTCCTGTACTTTGAGGGTCCACTACAAAGTCTCCTTCTCCATTTTCCTACCAGAAGATACACCAGGTACTCTCCTGCCTGTTTCTCTGATCACCTTGGCTGTAGTGTTCCAGTCTTCTGGAAGCTACTCCTGTCTACCAAAAACCTGTCTCACCTCTTCCCGAAAAGCCGCACAACACTCTTCCTTTCTTAGCTTCCACCACATGGTTCGCTGCTCTACTTTTGTCTTCTTAATATTCTTCCCCACCACCAGAGTCATTTTACACCATCCTATGTTGTCTAACCACACTCTCCCCTACCACTACCTTACAGTCAGTAACCTCCATCAGATTACATCGTCTGCACAAGATGTAATCCACCGGCGTGCTACTATTGCCGGTCACCCTATGTTCCTGCCTCTTCTGGAAGAAAGAGTTCACTCCAGCCATTTACATCTTTTTTGCAAAGTCTACCAACATCTGTCCCTCGAGGTTCCTTACCTGGATGGCAAACCTACCCATCATTTCTTCATCATCCCTGTTTCCTTCACACAATATATCAAACTTTTGGCTAATCATCATGTCAACCAACTCCCGAGATTTTCCTGTCATAGTTCCAACATTCAAAGTCCCCACATTCAGTTCTAGGGTCTGTGCTTTCCTATTCTCTTTCTGCCGAAGAACCCGCTCTCCACCTCTTCTTCGACCCACAGTAGCTGAATTTTCACCGGCGCCCTGCAGGTTGACGGCGCTGGTGGCGGACGTTGTTAACCCGGGTCACGACCGATCCGGTATGGAATTCTTTGGATGAACGCTCATATTTGTTTGGCAAAGTTTTAAGCCGGATGCCCTTCCTGACACAACCCTCTGCATTTATCCGGGCTTGGGACCGGCCTACAGTTTGCTCTGGCTTGTGCTCCCCACAGGGCTGCATTAAATATACGTTAAAATAACTGACCTAAATGATGATGATGAAATTCACCAGATGAGTGAGAGCATATACCAAAATCATTAATGTTGATGACAAATTTGAAGAACAGGTGGAAAGGGCAGGTAAAATGTATAGTTCTTCGGGCCAGTTTTGTGCCTTGATAACATGATTTTATTTTATTTTATTTTTCCTGAGCAAGTCATCAGCTGACATTACTATGAACACTCTCCCAGCATCAACACGTTCTAAAGACTGAGGCTTCACTCTTGGCACTTCAAGCCTGTGGGTTTCAATGACAATCACGTCACTATCAACTACTAAGCTGTCAGACTTGTTTGTCTGGAGCTTACAGGCTAGATAACATTGTGTACAAATTAGGCTTTGCATGGATAATCAAATGGCCACATCTATAAATTGCCTTCCAGATACACCACACCAATGGAGATTGCCTTCATGTTGTCGTCCACACAAAGATACTGGACTAAATAGGATTTGGTTTACATTTATAGTGTGTTTACCCTGTTCCCAATCAGTTGATGATTTTGTAAAACATGACCGGTTGCCCCTGGTTAGGTACTGGTTTCGTAATATTTGTAAGCGTACTAAACCAACAAACCACGTGAGTTTGCTCTCTTCTCTTTTTGGTCACAAAAATTAACAAAGAATGGTTCCTGTACTGTCTAGTGAGTAAAGCAGCACTCATAAAGACATAATTGACCATAGTTGGACTTTGTAGATAAGATTAACTATAACCCCCATCCATGTGATGAAAAGAAGACTGCTACGATCAGTCGTCTAAGCAAAACAGGCCATCAAATATTAACCATGTATGACGCCAATCTGCAAACACTGCTGCAAACATGCTGAACTAAAGATGTGACAGCATATTAATTATTACCACCTCACGTCATCCTGATCGCTAACATCGGTAGCGATCAGGATGATTATTGCTAATGTTGTTGAGCTACTGCACACACACACACACACACACACACACACAGGGTCAAAAGTTTGATCAATAGTGATGTGTTTCCTGTCAGTTATCTAATATCAACACAGGAATTATTTATCAGTCGGTGTACGATTTACATGAATATTGAATGATTGCCAAACCAGGATGTCTAAAACAGCTGGGGATATCGAGCATGTCCAAGTAAATACATTCATCATCACTAGCACTGAATTAGGGACACCATCATGCTGAAGGGAGCTGTCGAGTTCGGTAATAATTCTCTAAGGTTTATTCATAGGAAAGCCGGCCTTTGCTTTCCACTTCAAGTGGTGTCATGATCCACTATTATTATGAAGTAAAACAATAAAGGCTAACTGAAGTTGGAGTCATTAAAAAGGAGTGATGAGTCACACAGAGTGTTTTTCACCTTCCATTAAATATATCTTCACAGTTTTTATTGACTTATTATGATAATTTAGTTTTTATTGTGAATGTTAAACCTTTGTTGTATTTTGAGTGTCAAACAATGCTTCTATTGTTCCATTCCTCCCTATAGGGTGACCAACCTGACACATTGTTTTATTACCTGTCGTTATTTAATCCAGCCACCAGTCCATGTCCCTGGGATTTGTTCACAGGCAGAACTCTTCATGGCTGTGGTGTCATTATAATATGATAAAGTCCTATTGGCTCGGCCATGATGGCTGGCTGGTGATGATATTGCTTCCAGTGGCAAAGTGATATGAAGGGGCTGTCAGCTGATGCTGGCCTTTGCTTGGTGGAAAGGCTATATTTACGAGGCTATGTAAATCAAAGCTACTTGGGGGGAAAATAATACAATGTTACACATTTAGGGTAGGAAAGAGTGACTTAAGTAGGCTACTATGCATGCCAATGCTGTAATTTCGTGTGTTGTGAAAATTGCAATAATAACCAATAGAACTGCATGCTCCACCAAATGAATATTTAATTCAAGATACCATTAAAATTGAATCTGCAGAAATGATGTCACTATGGTGATAGTATAAGGGGGGACATTTTATGGGAGACAAGCATATTATCGCAGTCATGCTCAATCGTGTACCACTATGCTCAGCAGGTGATTTAAATTGTTGTGCAAATCAGATTCTGTCTGAATCACTTAAAGTTAAATTATGCCTTCTGTAAATTCCTTGTGGCTCTTTTTACCGCAATAATTTAATGCACGTGTTCTTCTAAATGTGTCAGGGGTCCTGATTTACAGGAAAACATCTGCAGGCAGAGGAAGGAAGCAGGTCTCAGACTATAGGAACTAGTTAATCTGCCGTCCTCTGTCAAGATAAATCAGTAATTAGTTGTACTTCAGTTTTTTTTTTTTCATATCCGAAATTAACACCTGGATGTGTTCCAAAACAGACCTTTATTGTACATAATCATTCATTCATTCATTCATCTTCCATACCGCTTATCCTCACTAGGGTTGCAGGCGTGCTGGAGCCTATCCCAGCTATCTTCGGGCGAGAGGCGGCGTACACCCTGAACTGGTCGCCATCTAATCACAGGGCACATATAAACAAACAACCATTCGCACTTACATTCACATCTACAGGCAATTTAGAGTCTTCAATTAACATACAGGGCATGTTTTGGGGGTGTGGGAGAAAATGGGAGTACCCGGAGAAAAACCACGCAGGCACGGGGAGAACATGCAAACTCTACACAGTCGAGGCCAGATTTGAACACGGGTCCTTAGAACTGTGAGGCAGACGTGCTAACCATCATTTTCTACACTGCTTATCCTGCTCAGGTTGCAGGGAGCTGGAGCTTCTCCCAGGTAACTAAGGATGAAAGGGAGATTACACCCTGGACTGGTCGCCAGTCAGTCACAGGGCACAACTATTCACTCTCACATTCACACTGTCACTGAGTGGGAACTGAACCCACGCTGGCTGCACCGAAGTCAAACGAATGTACCACTATGTAACCGGGTCAACCTGTGTGTTTAATGAAGTTTTAATATAATTACACAAAATATGTTACTGCCTGACAAGAAAATGCCTCCCAATCCACTGTAAACTGTGTGTATTTAGCTCGGTGCTTCTGTGGTTCCTACTATAAATTTTTTCTGTGGCTCCGCCTCTACCCTTTCATACAATCTTCCTGTGGGAGAGGTGGTTGACCATATTTCATTCAGTTGGTAATCCTGAACCACCCTCATGTTTCTCTTTGTTTATTATATGCATATTTATTCTCAATGTTATCGTTATGTCTTTTCCTGTCACATAATGGGTACATGTCAGCAGAGTTGCATTTAGAAATAGTATTTTTAACAGTTGAAGATCACTGGCTTGACGCTGTGACAAGCCGAACTGACTTCTGGGTTGTCGATGTCGTCATCCGCATTTTTTTGTGTAGGCGCTCGGGTGGACAGTGAATTTACACGGAGGTTCTGTGCCTGCAGTGTTCATATTTTATTTTATTTTTTTCACGCAGTTCAACATGGATGTTTTCTTTCTTCCTGTTAGGAGTTATCATTGTTTTCACTTCCCTGTCAGATTTCTCCCGCTGCCAAAACCCTACCATTTACAATTCCTATGTTACTTTTTCTTGTCCAATTATCTTGATTTTCACAAAACACAAGAATAAACCTGTCAAGTCCTCTGAAGGATGAGGATTGTTCCGGCAATTCCCAAACATATCAACTTGAAGTTTAGCAAATTATATTCGCCTCACCAGGTAAGATGTTCGCCTCACCAGGTAAGATCTACAATTCATCAACTGTCTGCCCAGAACATTACATCGGCATCTGGCTTGGATTCTGCCCAATTTTGAAAGCTGCCAGATGTCAGGATTAAAATTTACAGCAAGGATCTTCATCCGGCTCCATCAATTCCTGATGAAACAATTGTCAACTCAAAGCTGCCAGCTCAAGGGGTCGAGACCTTATTTGCTTCACAGCACAAATCACTGTTTTAAATTCCCATTCCTATTCGCTCCTGAGCAACATGGTTTGGCCTAAATTCTGCAGGCATATAACTTCTTGCCATCAACAGTTTACAGCCTTGGAGCCATGAAACTGCACCCTCGGTTTTCTGTTTGCCCAAGTCCAAGTCCATACTCAGCCCTCAACCTGATACTCTGGTACTAGTCTGTAGTCCGATCAAAATAACTTGGGAATCCTACTAAATATCAAAGTGGAAATAGGAGCTAATAAATGTGGTAAACAACACGTAAATATGGAAACGGAAATAGAAATGATAATGGCTGTCTGGCTGGCAGAAGTTGAAGCACTGTAGTTAGGTTCATAATCTATGGAGACACAATAAAGCCCAATCAGGATCGACTCTGCTCTTGACCGTAACGTGCATATAGTTTTGCAGAGCAAAAGTGTTGACCATTTTTTAGTTTAATTCTTCTTGAAACATGAAGCATAAACACTTTTGTCCCTCCTCACTCCGTAGGTGATCTCCTCGACTCTTCGATGGGATGTCTGATGGGAGGAGCTAGTATGTAAAAAGAAAATATGAGATAAATATGTAAAAGAATATGAGATGTACCTTGTGGTTTGTTGCAAATATGAAAAAATTGTAGACAGGAGAGTCTCAGCAAACCATCTGCAGGGACACCATTGGTGGAATTTAGTTTTATTACATAGTGTACATGCTAATTCTATTATTCTAACATGTGCACTGTTGCTTACATTTTCAGTGTTAGTTACATATTAGCCAAGCTAGTAACTTGACTATTAGCTTAACATGCTAATACTAACTTAGTAATGCTTACTCACCAATACTCATTATACTCCCTCTTATAACTGGGGATGTGGAGGTGCTAAGAATAAACCAATGACATTGAAACTCATGTTACATGGGACTCAGCACACACCTGCCTCAATTTAAAGTGCATCTGATTAACCGCAAATAAAGTTCAGATGTTCTAGTAAGCTTTTCCTGACATTTTTTAATTCACAGAGTTCCAAAATATGCAATATACCATCGAACAGGGTGAAGATAGTCATCATCAAGTGAAAAAAAGCTGCAAGCAACAAAGGAATTTCTGATAAGTACTGGCTTTTTACTACATGTAACAACAATTGCTCATCTTATTCATACATCTGGGACAGGTGTAGGTTTGCAAGACGGAAGCCTTATTTTCTCGCATGTGTGAAAAATGTGTTATGATCAAACCAAGGTTGAACGTTTTGGCAATAATTCCAAAAGCTATATTTGGTGCAAACACAACACTGCTCATGACCAAAAGAGCACTTTCCCTACAGTACAGCGAAGCATGGTGGTGGCAGCATCAGGGTTTGGGGCTGTTTTTCTTCAGCTGGAACTGGGGATTTATTCAAGGTGGAGGGAATTATGAACAGTTCCAAATACCAGTCAGCCTACTAGAATAGGTGGACTTTATTTGGAGCTAAACCTATGCACTTTTAAATGGAGCCAGGTGCGTGCTTACTCCTGTTAAACTTGAGTTTGAATGGGATTGGTTAATTCTGAATACAGCCACATTATTAACAGAGGATGTGCACACATGCAACATCTCAGTTGTTATTTCTTACTTCCCCTTTTGAAAATATGTATTTTCTTGTTGTGGAGGTTATATGTCACAATAATGTTGGAAAAACAGTTTTGAAATGATTTATCTTGGTCTCATTTTTAATATGAAAAATGGCATTTGAACAGGGGTGTGTAGACTTTTTACATCCACTGTACTTCTGTATTTTTCTGCTGCCTTGTGGCTACAAGCATGAGGCAATATCGGGACCTGACTAGACTTTTTCATATTCACTGTAGCTTGCAATTGCCAGAAAGGATGAGGAGAGGGTAATGGTCTGTGGACACCACCTGTCAAACCATTTCTTAATAAGAGTTGTCTTACTAATTACTTCTCCATTTACACAACAGAAGGTAGGTGAAATTTATTGACAATAATTATTTTGCGATATGTTCCTTTTTTTTTTTTTTTTTTTTAGCAGCGTGTATGTTGCTGACAGACCGTAGTGATTATGTGTGACAGAAATCAGGAACTGTGATACAAATTTACCGTGCAACACAGGTGCACTTACAATGTATGGTCGAGGCTTCAAAAACTTCAATTTTGTACATTTCAGAGGAATCATGCTTCCATTTGTCTTTTAGAAAGAGTTGCAAATTATAGTAAAAAAAGACCATGCACACTTTAAATGGTACTCGTAATTTAAAATATTTTATAATAATAAGTTCGGCTTATTGTCTTTTTTTAATAGCTGTTCTGTTGTTACAACTGATTTGTTTTTTCTTTTGCCTTTTTCAATTTCCATTGCTTCAATTACATTAAAAAAATGTATACACTAACTTTCAAATTTTCTCTTTTCTCACACCTAAACAAACCCCAATTGGCTTTATTATACCCCTTTGTCTTCCTCTTTTCTTTATTAGCAGAATGAGTTTAAACCTTGACAGCTTTCAGTCAGTGAAAAGTCACATTAGTTAGGCAAACAGCAGCATGGAAGGTGGGCAGGGGGTGCTTCTGCTCCAAGTAATAGTATTGGCCACAGCTCTGTGCACGACTGACTCTTCACTGCACTGCCAGGCCTAATTCTCACCAAGGAGAAGAAGGTGCTAGGAGTACCCAATGAACTGAAATGAATAACCATGATATTACTGTTCTTGATTAGCCAGCATACTCACCAGACCTGAACCCCTTAGAGAATTTACATGGCTTCCATAAAATCCCAGCAGTCTCACATGTTGACTGCCTCATGCCGTACCACACTGATGCAGTATTTCATGTTAAATGAGCGGCAATCAAGTATTGACTGACTATGGAATGAACAAATTATTCAGGAGACCAACATTTCTATTTGAAAAGAATTTTGATTGTTTTATGTAATATTCTTTTTTTTTTTTTGGATGGTGAATTTGGGGTTTTTTGTGCTTTGGACATTAATTTGCTAAATCAGTGGTGTCAAACATACGGCTCGTGAGCCAGAACCTCCCCGTCAGGGAGTCCAATTTGGCCCATTGAGATAGAGAACACATGCACTGCTATTTTTCAATAAAACTGTTGTTGCTAATTTTGTCCACTGGAATGTGCACGACCCCTTACCAAAGTCGGACATAAACAAAGACTGGTCACTCTGTGAACTCAGCGCACTTCTAAGTCATGGTTAAATCTGTATCACGTGGTTTATGGGCAACATGTTATTACTCAGCTTCTTCATCTCCCCCATAGGCGTGCTGTTAACTGCAGTGGCTTTGCCAGTTTTTGTCATTTAGTAAGTGGATTTTTGTCCATATGGTTTATTGTGTGGCCGGAGGCTGTTCCATTCGTCATGACGTACAGATGTATCGTTTCCTGAGAAACCAAGAAAGACTACATATTGATTTTAAAATTTAAAAAAAAGTGGCTATTTGTTTTTGAAACATGAGGCTAATTGTGAACATCCATGTTGGCTGCGATGACGTGCCAATAAAGTTTATTCAAACAATTACAGCACACGGATGCAAAATAAGAAGCCATGTGTTAAATATATAATTGCAAATTAACATTACGCAATATTCAACACACTGAATTTTCTTGAAATGTTCATTTATGGGCGGCACGGTGGCCGACTGGTTAGAGCGTCAGCCTCACAGTTCTGAGGAGCGGGGTTCAATCCCCGGTCCCGCCTGTGTGGAGTTTGCATGTTCTCCCCGTGCCTGCGTGGGTTTTCTCCGGGCACTCCGGTTTCCTCCCACATCCCAAAAACATGCATTAATTGGGGACTCTAAATTGCCCGTAGGTGTGAATGTGAAAATTATTTCTGTATTACAGCGATAGCCCAGCTTCTCTGTAATAAATAAATATTTTTCAGAACTATATGACAAGTGTCAGTGCTGAATGTTTGTTAGTGTACTGGTACATTTATTTAATGCTTATCAAATTGGGTAAATGTTTTTTGAAAAAAATGAGGGAAAAAACAACTGACAGTTGAAGCCTTATCACTGAACAAATTAAACAGTGAGCTGCTCTTGTTTGAACTGTATCATTAAAGATTCTTTAGTTTCCATTTCCAGTATTTTTCATGTGAAGTATGACTTGAAGCATATCCTGTCTAAAGCCAGAACACAGAAATCTTCCCTGCCTCTCAAGTCAATGAGTGTCTTAATTTCAGGTGCAGCCATTATCTATTTGTAGGCCGTACTAAGCCAAGCACGAAGGATGGTCTCAAAGGTAGAATCAGTCGGCTTTCAGTCAAAACAGCAATGTCAGAATAAAAGGCTTTTGAATTGGCTCTAAATTTATCATTGCTAGTCGTGAACGATCCTGATTCCCAGGCAGAAAACGGTGTTTAATAGAATTGACGGGTGACTGTCCTGTGGGAGATGATACAACAGTCTTTTCGTAATGAGCAGCGTAATAGCACAATTACGGCAGCACTTACACATGGCCACCACTGTTAATGTGCAAATTCCCTCTGTTTTATATGTCATCTCTTTTCTCATTAGCTGAAGCTCTTCACAAGCAGTTGTACTCATAAAAAAATATTAGACGTTTCTGACAGTATCTATTCGTCATCATATTATTGCCTGTTCATGCTAAAATTGGTTACACAGGGAATAAAATCGATTTCCTACTTTCTGTGATCGGAGAGTTTGGGCACAAGGCAATGTTATCCAGGTATGTATAAATTACTTTTTTCAATGGATGGATCATGGAGACCTTGAAGCATTGACAAATACTTCACAATTGATAGGTCAACATCAACAAAGCCCAGTGCAGTATAATATTAAGACCCTACGTTTAGGCCAGAGGTGGGTAATAACGTGCTACATTTACTCTGTTACTTTGACTCAAGTAGCATTTTGGATAAATTGTACTTGTCAAAGTAGTTTTAATACTGTGTAATTTTTACTTTTACTCAAGTATTTATGTTAAGAAACAGTACTTTTACTCTGTTACAACGATCTAAATGCCCCTCGCTACTTTTACTGATCAATTATTGCTTATTTATCAAGTATTTCATCTGTTTTGACTACGACTTCAACTGACGCATTGGCCGCTGTTTGCGCCAATCCAATTTAAGCGCTTGTGACATTTAAGTCTAGTTCACCAATCAAACGACACAAGGAAGTTACATGACCTCACACGTCTTCTACTGGGCTTCTCGGGCATAGGTATTAACAATAGGTAAGCCAGCCCGGCTAATCCACGTGCCTAAATGGCGACCGTGTTGGGAAGGTCGTCGTTACCATTGAAGGCAACGGCGCTACTCGTGTTTACATTCAGACGAAGAAAAGACAGCTTTCATGTATTATAGTATGTGTCCAGCACTGTCTGTCCAAACGTGGATATGTCAGACTTTGTGGTAAATTGCAGATGTTTTGTTGTTATTTTGGCTGTGCGTATTAGCCCGATTTATTAGTAACTGCAAAACATGCATCTCTTCTGGTACGTGCTAATCTCGCTCACACTGTGTACACACACACAGCAATATTAGAATTTGCACAGTCACATCTTATTTTATTTTTGTTTTATATTCATGCTCTTAAACAAATCTGAAGTTACCATTTACTCAGTACTTGAGTAGCTTTTTCACTGTGTAGGATTTACTTAAGTAATTTTTGGGAGGACTACTTTTTACTTTTACTTGAGTCACATTATTGTCAAGTAACAGAACTCTTACTTGAGTATGATATTTGGGTACACTACCCACCTCATCTTTAGGCTAGGTTTACACTATGCGCCACAGCAGCTCCGTTTGCTCAAAACATAGTACGTTGTGGGATTGGGGCCATTTCTTTCCTTCATTTTATTTTCAAGTCTGGCTAAGTATTGTAATGGACCAGGTCTATCACTGTGTCTGTGACTGGCTGTGTTGGAACGGGGCTCCTGAGACTCTGAGGCTCAAAGGTGGCTCATCATGATAGGTGTTATCATATGGAATTAGTTTATAAAATAAAGTATTCATTCATCAATTCCTACACTCTATGGGCTGTGACTTATCTTCTACTTGGATAATCATTCCATTCATTTTTTTTCTTTTTCATTACTTGACTCATCCAAATTTATTGGACACGCTGGTCACATGGTCATATGCATTCTAGTCCATGGACTTTAATCCTTTCTGTGTAGCACAACCACACAGTGTCTTTGTGACAAAAGAGATTAAGGGCATATTTCCTTTCCAATGTGGCAGACACCTCTTCCTGAGAAATCGACTTGAGACTGCTGTGCTCCACCAAGCCAACACTATCTGGTCTCACGCAAAGGTGCAATTTTTATTAACCTCCTGCAGTGCTGTGACTTGGATGGGAGCACTCAGCAATTAGTTGATTGTGTGTGATTGATACAGCAAGTGTTTCTAGGTTGTAATGTAAAAAGGAAGGGAAGGAGCGAACAGGAGCGTGAACATGGGAGTATAAAAAGGCCTTTAGCAGTTCATTTGCATCACAAGAAGAATGGACATTCCTTCGAGGAAAAAAAGTCCAAATTCTGGATAGGCTTGTTTGAAAGAAGTGTAAACGAGGACAAACTGCCTATTTGTCAAACTAGAAGACTTGTCTTTACTGTAAACAGAGGAAGAGGTTTGAGGCATCGCCTATCATCTGCCTATAAAAGTGTCCTGTCATCCCTCGCCCCCAAAATTGTCTCATTGCACAGAAATGTGACCCTAACATGCCGATTTGCCGCAAGGCCAGTGAACGACCAATTGGTATGCAGAATGGCCGTCCCGCTAACCACCCAAGAACACCCTATTATTGCCCAGCCCCAAGGGACACTACCACCAAGGCATAAATAGGGAGACACCACCACCACTAAAAATTTAGAACCGAAGAAGCCTTTTGGATTATAGTTAAAAATATCGTCAACAAAATCTAAGTCCATTTGCATCTATTCAACCTTAACAAGGCCTGAATGATTGAGAATCTAGTCTAGCCTAGCCAAGAAATGTTTTTCCAGAGGCATGCAGCGGTGGCCTTCAGAGCATTCCCTGCTGGCCTAACCCTTATCAAAAGCACTTACCCGCATTTACAATTTACATAAAACTGTATTCAATTATTTCCAACAGTCTCTTGTATTCATTTCAAAGCATGTGTCTTGGCGGAGCAGCCTCCAGTCTTTTAAGGGTTCATTTATTTTTGGTCCAATCACATTTCAGCTTCTGTGTGTTGCCATATGAAGGTAATCTTCCCAGGGCCTTCAGAATCAAGAATGCTGGCCGATGCCAAATACGGACAATAGAAATGTCTGGTTCTTTTTTTTTTTTTTTTTAATGAATAGTCTTAGGCCAGTGAATGGCCCACCACGCAAAAGGTAAAGTTTGAAACAGTTTGCACAAACTCATAACAGGAATCCAGAAGACAACAAACATGGCTACTGTCTTCAAGGGAAACACTAATTCTACACTACAAAACCACACCCAATGAGTAATCTAACGTAAAACAGAAAACAACAAAGACAAAAGTGCCAATGCAACAATAAAAACTCCGAACAAAATGTGATGGATGGAGCCAGAGCTGGAGGAAGGTACCAAAAAGCAGAAATCTATCAATACAAAAAAGTCAAACTCAAAATCACAGTACTTAAACATAAAACCAATTGAAGCACTTCTGGTAAACTGAATATACCTATAAAAAACAGAAAACATATAAAACAGAAACACAAATTCACAATAGTACTTGCACAAACCAAGTACCACTGGAAACAGCAATAATGGACATGACAAGAACAAAGCAGGAGACTCGAGTATGGCATATAAGCAAAATGACAGCACAAATAATAATTTGGCACTTTCGTCCAGCATGAGCCACACTTAAATACACCCAAGAGCAACACCCGGTAGATGCGACTTGGTGGGTCTACCCACATCTCTGAGGCAACGCTGCAGGCAGAGAAAGGAAAGGCATTACCCCAAAATCATAGTTAAAAAGCATTTTTTCAAGACAAACTGCACATTTTGACAATAAGTCAGACAACGCTTGTAGCTGGCTGGCTTGTTTTTAAAGGATTTATTCGCAACTACATAGCTGGCTCGGACCGAACACACCTCGCAAAAGAGGATGGACTTTCTCTATAAACAATAACATCTCTGGTGAGTACGATGTGTTTTATTGAATTTTTTTAGATTTATGTCATCAGAATCCGAATCAGAATCATCTTTATTTGCCAAGTATGTTAAAAACACACGAGGAATTTGTCTCCGGTAGTTGGAGCCGCTCTAATACGACAACAGACAGTCAATTGACCGAGAATACTTTTGAGACATAAAGACATTTAAAAAAAATTTAAAATGTTATTAGATAAATCATGATTGTGAACTGTGCTATACTGTAGTGTAGAGATCTGGCGTCAGAACCACAGTAGCACGTTTGCCTGCTAAAACAACACATTTTAATTGAGTTGGCCTGGTTTGATAAAAACAGACCGGTAGGAACTGCAACTGCGTCAAACTAAAAGTGTGCAGATTCGTATTCGCCTAATTAACTGCCTTTGAAGAGGAGGCCCATGTCCAAAATTTACCGCACGCCACCGTGTTATGGCAAATATGACTTTACCACTGTGCTACCTATGGTTAGTGAGAGAGACTATGTGTTTTCCAACTTCGACAAATTCGGATTACGTCTGTTTAATAGGAACGGAACTTGGTTGTAAACCGAGAGAGCAATTCTCTCCCATAAAAAAGAGTGAATGTTCACCCTACTCCCTCTACAGTTTTCATTACAATGACAACCGGGGGCAGAGACGAGGCAAGCTTCTTCTACTTGTGGAAGCGGAGCCTAGAGAGTGAAGAAAAAAAGTGCCATAAAGACAATAACATTTTTCATTTCATTTGTGAAGGCAATTCATCATATAAAATGTTTCATACACTTGTGAATTAGTGTGCAAATCTGTGTATATGGCACATGTAGCGGAAATATCATCAAAAGAGAACATGCCTCCTCAATTTTTGGAATAGATGGTGGAAGTTCTATCATGGTGATATTTCATGGAGGAATATATTTCGATTATTTGTTGTTTATTTCCAAATATTGAATAGAAACATTTCATTTTCTGAGCCGCTTCTCCTCACTAGGGTCGCGGGGGTGCTGGAGCCTATCCCAGCTGTCATCGGGCAGGAGGCGGGGTACACCCTGAACTGGTTGCCAGCCAATCGCAGGGCACATAGGAACAAACAACCATTCGCACTCACAGTCATGCCTACGGGCAATTTAGAGTCTCCAATTCATGCATGTTTTTGGGATGTGGGAGGAAACCGGAGTGCCCGGAGAAAACCCACGCAGGCACGGGGAGAACATGCAAACTCCACACAGGCGGGGACGGGGATTGAACCCCGCACCTCAGAACTGTGAGGCTGACGCTCTAACCAGTCGGCCACCGTGCCGCCGAATAGAAACAACAAACATTATTTTGCCAAATGTATTATCTGAAAGAGGTTGAAATAAAAAATCTTAAATCAATAGTTTTATTAGTAAAACGATGATCCCTGAAGTTTGAAAACTCCTGTACACATACAGAAATAAAAAAAGAATATCTAAATTTAAAATCTCCCACTATATTGAGTGAGTTGTGTACAGAAAAAGTGACGATTATTATTTTAAAGAATTATTTTATGGCTGATTTCAACAAACTGTAGCTTAATATGTTGGTGGAGTTGAGTGTTGTATTTTTGAAGAGTAGGAAGCGTTTCTGCTTCATGAGTGATCTTGTTTGCATTGTCCATACATCCATTATCTGAGCCGATTATCCTCAAAAGGGTCACGGGACTGCTGGAGCCTATGCCAGCTATCATCGGGCAGGAGGCAGGGTGAACTGAACTGGTTGCCAGCCAATCGCAGGGCACATACAAACAAACAACCTTTCGCACTCACATTCACACCTACGGGCAATTTAGAGTCTTCAATTAACCTACCATGAATGTTTTTGGAATGTGGGAGGAAACCGGAGTGCCCGGAGAAAACCCACGCAGACACAGGGAGATCATGCAAACTCCACACAGGCGGGGCCGGGGATTGAACGCCGGTCCTCAGAACTGTGAGGCAGACGCTCTAACCAGTCGCTCACCGTGCCGCCTGTTTGCATTGTGATGACTTTTATTCCAAAACATGTTAAATGCTACATTTTTCAGTAGAACACATAGGGCCTGATTTACTAAAGGTCTGCACATGTAAAAAATGCAACTTGACTGGCCACGCAAACATGTCGAAATTCATTTGATCGTACTCACATATGAGTTTAAGTGATATCCCATTCTAAATCCATATGATTTAATATGATCGTAGTCTACACTTTGCAGCTATAACAGCTTCAACTCTTGTGGGAAGACTTTCAACAAGGTTTAGGAATGAGTTTATGGGAATTTTTGTCCATTCTTCCAGGAGCATATTTGTGAGGTCACACACTGCTGTTGGACGAGAAGGCCTGGCTAATTGTCACCTCAAAAACAACCCAAAGGTGTTCTATCGGGTTGAGGGCAGGACTCTGTGCAGCCCAGTCAAGTTCATCCATACCAAATTCTCACATCCATGTCTTTATAGACCTTGCTTTGTGTACTTGTGCACAGAGATGTTGGAACAGCAAGGGGTAATCCCCAAACTGTTTGACTGTCCAAAATCTTTCGGTTTGCTGAAGCATTCAGAGTTCCTTTCAGTGGAGCTCAGGGGCTAATATTTTGGACATTTATATCTTTGTGGGAACAGTTTGGAGATGGCCCCTTCCTGTTCCAACATGACTGTGCATCAGTGCACAAATCAAGGTTCATAAAGGCATGGATGAGAGAGTTTGATGTGGATCATCCACTATCTGTGTTTAACCTCACAAATGCGCTTCTGTCATAAATTCCCATAAACACACTCCTACACCTTGTGGAAAACATTCCCAGAAAAGTTTAAGAATTTATAACTGCAGAGGGTGGACAAATTTCATATTGATTGGATTAAGAATGTGATGTCACTTCAATTCATATCTGAGTCAAGGCACGTGAGGGAATACGCTTGGCAATATCGTGTATCTATTCAGCGATGCAATTTTGGAGCTTCTAAATGGTCTGAGAACAGTTGGCGCTGGCCTCTCACAAAATAGTTTACAGGTACATTGCCCCAAAATTTAAACGCAACATTATGCAGGATGTGCAGATACAGTAATCCCTCATATCTCGTGGGTTAGGTTCCCGACGATCCCCATCTTCTTCTTTTCCTTTCGGCTTGTCCCGTTAGGGGTCGCCACAGCATGTCATCCTTTTCAATGTAAGCCTATCTCCTGCATCCTCCTCTCTAACACCAACTGCCCTCATGTCTTCCCTCACGACATCCATATCAACCTTCTCTTTGGTCTTACTCTAGCTCTCTTGCCTGGCAGCTCCATCCTCATCATCCTTCTACCAATATACTGAGTCTCTCTCCTCTGGACGTGTCCGAACCATCGTAGTCTGCTCTCTCTAACTTTGTCTCCAAAACATAGAACCTTGGCTTTCCCTCTGATGAGCTCATTTCTAATTTTATACAACCTGGTCACTTTTAGAGCGAACCTCAACATCTTCATTTCCGCCACCTCCAGCTCTGCTTCCTGTAGTCTCTTCAGTGCCACTGTCTCTAATCCGTACATCATGACTGGCCTCACCAGCTTTCTTCACTTCCTGACCATACTCACCATTGCTCTGGACTGTTGACCCCAAGTATTTAAAGTCCTCCACCCTTGCTATCTCTTCTCCTTGTAGCCTCACTCTTCCCCCTCCAACCCTCTCATTCATGCACATATATTCTGTCTTACTTCAGCTAATCTTCATTCCTCTCCTTTCCAGTACATGCCTCCATCTTTCTAACTGTTCCTCCACCTGTTCCCAGCTTTCAATGCAGCCCAACCTCTTTCAAATGTGTTGTCAGCATGCGCATACTTATTTGAATGTCGTGATTAGTCCTGAGCATAACCAGTATCACCTCATATGTATGTGTAATGGGAGCAAGCTCGGCTGTGCGGATGGACGGCCTTTTAGCTCAGCGGTCAGCGCACTTGTATCCCAATGCATGACACGATGGAAGCGTGAGTTCACACTCCTGTGTGGTTGAGGGCGCAGGAAGTGTCAACGTAGTTATGTAACCCAGAACACAACGCAGAGGCACAAAATCAGACAGATTACATAAAATAGTCTTTGATAGTGGCAGCTACATTTGAATCCCTGGTAATGCTCTTTTCAAAAACCACGCCAGACGCAGAATAAATTCCTAGTCAAAGCGTCCAATCAACGATGATCTTATACCCCCGACCAGTTCGTACCTCTCCCAGTAGCTTCATTTTGTTTTGTTTTTCATTTGCTGTTGTGTTTTTTAATTTGCTGCTGTGTGTAGTTATTTGTTGTTGTGATTAGTTATTTGCTGTTGTGTTTTTTATCCATCCATCCATCCATCCATTTTCTGAACCGCTTCTCCTCACTAGGGTTGCAGGCGTGCTGGAGCCTATCCCAGCTATCATCGGGCAGGAGGCGGGGTACACCCGGAACAGGTTGCCAGCCAATCGCAGGGCACATAGAAACAAACCATTCGCACTAACATTCACACCTACGGGCAATTTAGAGTCACCAATTAATGCATGTTTTTGGGATGTGGGAGGAAACCGGAGTGCCCGGAGAAAACCCACGCAGGCACGGGGAGAACATGAAAACTCCACACAGGCGGGGCCGGGGATTGAAACCCGGTTCTCAGAACTGTGAGGCTGACGCTCTAACCAGTCTTCCACCGTGCCGCCTTGTGTTTTTTAATTTGTTGTTATTCAGGGTCCCGCGGGGGACTGGCAGCAGGTATGGTGGGGCGGGTCCCGGCCCGGGAGCTGTCACATCTGTGCTGGTTTCCGGTCTGGTCGCCCCCCCGCCCCATCACTGCTCTGCCAGTCCTCCAGTTTTAATGCATCATACACCCGTCTGTGGGGGGAGGGCAGGGTCGGGCTTGGGAGAACTCTCGGGCCAGGTGTCCAGGCACTCTGGCCTGCTCTCTGGGCCGCCATGCCTTTCTCCCATGGATTTTCTAATGCACTATATACATTCGCACATCCTTGGGGTGCTGGTTGGCCTAGGTGGGGTTGACGGTTGAGCGTCAGTATTTCCCTGTGACCATCTCTCCTCACCTCCACCAGTTTCTCCAATTTTAATCCACTACACCCCACCAGGCGGCACGGTAAACTCTGCAGCCCGGCGGCATAGTGGACAACTGGTTAGAGCATCTGCTTCACAGTTCTGAGGACCGGGGTTCAATCCCCGGCCCCGCCTGTGTGGAGTTTACATGTTCTCTACGTGCCTGCGTGGGTTTTCTCCGGGCACGCCGGTTTCCTCCCACATCCCAAAAACATGCATGGTAGGTTAATAGACAACTCTAAATTGCCCGTAGGAGTGAATGTGAGTGTGAATGGTTGTTTGTTTGTATGTGTCCTGCGATTGGTTGGAAACCAGTTTAGGGTGTACCGATAGCTGGGACGGGCTACAGCACGCCCGCGATCCTAGTGAGGAGAAGCGGCTCAGGAAATGGATGGATGGATGGATGGATGGATACACCCCACCACACACAATCACGGTACAGGGGTAATGGTTGCCAGTCGGAGACCTGGTAACCATAGTAATGGGGTGGGTGGTGGGTTTTCAAATTTCTCTTGATTTGACTCCTGGGGCCTGCGAGTTCCGCCACCCTCCCCATGGGCCCCACCTTCCTCTCCCCTCTCTTGGCGCCCTTGCTCACGACGGCCGCTTAACATGGGCTCACTTTGGGCTATAACAGTTTTTGGGTGGGTGCTGGCTCCTGCGTTGGGCCCTGTTGGTGGGTGGGGCCCCCATGCTCTCTATGGAGTTGTGGAAGCGGTGGCAGCGGGGGGGGGGGGGGGGGGGTCGGCGTGGGGGCGGTGGTCCAGTGCCCGTGCCCCTGCCTTTAGGACTGGTCGGGGCGCTTCTGTCGGGCTTGGGACCTCCCTGGGTCCTTTGAGGTCGGTGGCGTCCCTCTGGTTGGGTCCCCTGTTGCTGGTTAGGTCCCCTCCTGCAAGGGCTCGCTGACTTGGCCCCTCCACCCCTTGTTGGGGGCTCACCCTTCCTCAATGTGCCGGCTCAGCAACTCTGTACACCAGTTGACTAACATGCATGTGATATGGTGTTCATTCACTAATAGGTTTGATAGACACACTATAGGCTTTAATGACATGTGCTCGGATCACTCACAACAACACAGGTTATCGTAACATATCAACTCACAGGTTCTTATAGGTGTTTAGACACTAAAAAAGAATCCAACCGCCCCACTTGACAATAGCACTGCCTTGCTCATTTTCCCACATCCTGTCCTGCCCTTTTCTGTCCTCTCTTATCTTGTTCTCTTGGTTAGTTATTGCATATCCTCAGTGGGTGTCCCTCCCCCCATCGACAAATGACTGTTGTAATGTTACTTGTGTTCTGCTGTGGTTCTCACCCCTAGTCCCCTTGTCCACTCTATCCATCTGTCTGTCCCCTAAAACCCTTTTCTGTCCAGCTGCATTTTCAATAAACATCAGAATAATACAATATAAATTAAAAAAAGCAGAGGGAGAATTTAAAACTCACCTGTTGCACAGCAAAACTGTTGTTATTAGTTATTTGTTGCCGTGTGTTTTTATTTTGCTGTTGTGGTTTGATATTTGTTGTAGGGATTAGTTATTTGCTGTTGTGTTTTTTATTTTTATTTTGGCATCGTGTTTAGTTGTTTGCTGTCTTGTTTTTGATTTGCTGTCATGTTTAGTTATTTGCTGTTATAGTTAGCTGTTTGCTGTTGTGAGTAGTCATTTGCTGTTGTTTTTTAATTTGCTATTGTGTTGTGTATAATATATGTGTTTATCCATCCATCCATTTTCTGAGCCGCTTATCCTCACTAGGGTCGCGGGCGTGCTGGAGCCTATCCCAGCTGTCATCGGGCAGGAGGCGGGGTACACCCTGAACTGGTTGCCAGCCAATCGCAGGGCACATACAAACAAACAACATTCGCACTCACATTCACACCTCCAATTTAGAGTCCCCAATTAATGCATGTTTTTGGGATGTGGGAGGAAACCGGAGTGCCCGGAGAAAACCCACACAGGCACGGGGAGAACATGCAAACTCCACACAAGTGGGACCGGGGATTGAACCCCGCTCCTCAGAACTGTGAGGCTGACACTCTAACCAGTCATCCACCGTGCTGCCTATATGTGTTTAACTTTTGTCTAAAAACGGCAACGATTTAAAAAAAATAAAAATAAAATAAAAAAAATTATAAATAAAAAAAAAAAGTATTCAAGCAAGTTCGGGTTCAAACCATCATGTCATCAGCCCATAGTTATTATTGTTACCGCTGCGTGCACAGGAAGTCTGGAAACTTGTTTTTGTTTTCACGTGACGTTCCACATAACGCTGATTGCTCACCTCCAATTGTCTGGTTGCTTTAATATTCAGAGTCCTTTTCACGTTTGCCCTTCAATGTCTTTAAATGGATTTTGCCTGTGTTCATTTTACAGTAACTTCTGCAATTTCTTTTTCGTACCTTGTGTAGGTCCGATTTGGTATTTAGACTACATTTTTGTTTCCTGGCCTTTCCTTTCCACCGTGGTTTTTCACGCACCCCATTGACCTTTTGTCTTTGTAGATTTGTATTACCTTATTTTTATTTATTCACTCACGATCTACGTTCCCTTGTTAAATTAAAATTCTATTTTTACTTAATGGTGTCCTGAATTTGCTTTCGGATCCTCGTAGCAGCTAATAGCCTAACCTGACAAAGTGAAAATGCAATTTGCTGCTATTTGGTATCTTAGTAAATCAGGCCCAAAAAACAGAACAGCAAATTGTTTTTATGATTGATGAAGATTTGGCCAGAAGATCGAGAATTTGCCGACCAATTTGGTCTTCAAAAATTAAAAAGTCGAACTTCACCTCTCTTCGGTGCTTGGTCTGGCGTTTCTGTGTGAAGGTCCTTGTGCTTGTTCCACCCGTTTTATAACAACTTTTAGACCGTTAGCAAAACATGTCATAACTCCATCCAAAATTGAAGAAAATCGTAGTATTTTTGGATCATCATGAGAACTGTAATAAACACTAAACTTTAATTAACCACACAAAAATGTGACCTGTTCTGCCCACAAAAACTGCAGCACTGGGGGGATATCCCCAAAGAGAAATAATTAGGTTTAGCAGAAAAAAAAATGATCTGAAGGAAACGCCATAGATCCATTTTCCATACCGCTTATACTCACTATGGTCGCGGGTCTGCTGGTGCCTATTCCAGCTGATTCTGGGCGAGAGGCGGGGCACACCCTAAACTGGTCACCAGCCAATCACAGGCTGAAGGAAACGATATTTATTGGTTGTCCTTAATCATGTGTTAATGTCAAAATTAGACAATGCATTCCTTTCACTTTCTAAAAAATAAAAACACATGCTTAAAAGACTTATTCCTGGCTAACAAAACCATTACGGGAATTTTTGTATTTGGAAAATTCTTATCAAGGAGGGGCCAGTAGCAATAAAAGACGTCTGTGGCCATTTATGAAAGCCACAGTCCCTTTTTCTACTTTGCGAAAAATGTTTTGAGTTCAGGAACATTAAATCTCAGCACACAAAGTAAGTTTTTTTGCTCCCCAAGTTTGCAAATGTCCTTTTGGTGATATAATATATATTTTGTAATTTGCTGATGAAAGACATAACTGTGAGAATGTAAAAAGAAAATAAAAATTAATAATAATATGCTAGTATGTCTAGCTTCTAAATATTAATTATATGCGATGCAAGATAAGGTAGTGGGGTTTAAATGTCATATTGGTGGCTATTTTTGTTGAGTTATTTCTGATAGAAGATATTGATATGGATAAGCTTCATCAGCAGTCTGAAATGCAGCGTGAAAAAGCTCATCAGACAGACCAGGGCAGTTGCTCTCTTTCCACTGAGCTTATCAGTCAGAGTTAATTGAGTGTATGCATCACATGCAGATTGAAGGGAATTCTGAACCTTTTTTGATATGAGTTGCATACTTGTAGAATACCTCTTTTCTCATAAAAATATAATTTTAGTTAACAAGCTTTTACATACTATTTTTGTATTGTATACAACACAGAAATACAATGCTGCTTTGGTAATGGCCAATAGTGTTAATTTATGAGTCACTGATGATGCAGTGGTACATTTGCCTGACTTTGGTGCGGGCAGCGTGGGTTCAGGTCCCACTTAGTGATGGTGTGAATGTGAGTGTGAGTGGTTGTCCGTGTCTCTACGTCCCCTGCGACTGACTAGCGACCAGTTCAGGGTGTGGTCCACCTTTCGCCTGAGGTCAGCTAGGATAGACTCCAGCCCCCTGTGACCCTGAATAGGATAAGTGGTATTGAGAATGAATGAATGAATGGATGGATGGATAGATGGATGGATGGATGGAAGTTAATTTATGGTAGGTGTGGCATAACCTTCATTAGGGCGTGGTCTATTACACACTACTAAACAAAAAAGGAGTGTATAAAAGCCCCTTTTTGGGGGGGGGGGGGGTGGAATCATTACAGTGATATTGAAGAGCCCCATGGCTTTTCAAAAGTCACTTTGCACTTTCGTAATTATTATGATTTTGGGCGGGGTATATAATTGTCATTCATATTTACCTCTGGATTTCTATATTAAAGGTCTGTTAATAAAAATGTAACTGTGACTTTCCGAACACCCCACATGTGGTCTCTCTCTCTCACTCTCAGTTCTCTCTACACACACAGTACATGTATTGACGTGAGCTGGAGCTCTTTGGGCATGTCAAATCAACATATAAATTACGCATACAATGAAAAGAAGACTATACCTACACCGTACTGTGAAACATGGAGGTGGCTCAATTATGTTCTGGGGCTATTTTGATAAATTCTGCACAGGTTGTATTGTATGTCAGTTGACTAAGTGATTGAAAAAACAGGGCAAATCGCTTGAGTGATGATTTTACCCTTCTTCCCTACCGCCGCAGTTTGAATGTGTGAAATTTCAGTTGAAAAGATGATAGGTGAGTTAAAGTGCTTGGCTATGAAGTTCCACGGTGGCCATATTTTACTTTCCAACTGGTAAGTTAATTAAAAAATAGACAGACACAGTTAACATGATCACTGACGGACTGGCTCATACTGTAAATTCAGGAGACAGTTTAAATGAAATGCCTCGACCTTGGTCATGGTAGATGTAGCACTAAAGGCTAGCATACCATCGTAATTTATAAATGATCCTAGCCTACCATTGAACGGTTCTTCTGGTGACTGATGCTGTTTGGCTTGCAATCTTAAGACTATGGTAGATGATTTTCCTGTTATCTAACGAAGAAGGCTATGATTATGCTTTTAATGGAACGGACGTTCCCTTTTGACACTGAAATGGATAAGTGTCTTTAGGCGTGGAAATAGATTTTAGTTTCTGTTTATTTATATATATATATATATATATATATATATATATATGTGTGTGTGTGTGTGTGTGTGTGTGTGTGTGTGTGTATAATGCACTATGGGGACACAAGCCAGGGAAAACTGTAGGCCGGTCCCAAGCCCGGATAAATGCAGAGGGTTGCGTGCACCAGGTTTAATACTTTGCCAAAAAAATATGAGCATTCATCCAAAGAATTCCAACCAGATCGCTCATGGCCTGGGTTAACAATGTCCGCCACTGGCACCGTTAACGTACAGGCCGCCGGTGGAGATTCAGCTACTGTGGGTCGAAGACGAAGGAGGTGGAAAGCGGGTTCTTTGGCAGAAAGAGAAAAGGAAAGCACAGAGCATAGAACTGAATGTGGGGACTATGACAGGAGAAGCTTGGGAGTTGGTTGACATGATGATTAGGACAAAAGTTTGTATATTGTGTGTCCAGGAGACCAGGTGGAAAAGCAGTAAGGCTAGAAATTTAGGGGCAGTGTTTATTATTTTACTATGGTGTAGATGGGAAGAGAAATGGAGTAGGGATGGTTTTAAAACAACAGTTAGCTAAGAATGTCTTGGAGGTGAAAAAAGTATCAGATCAAGTGATGAGGCTGAAACTTCAAATTGAGGGTGTTTTGTATAATGTAATTAGTGGCTATACCCCACAGGGAGGATAAGACCTAGAGGTGAAAGAGAAATTCTGGAAGGAGCTGGATGAAGCAGTTCTGAGCATCCCAGTGTAGCGGACATGCCATGCAAAAGATGCCACCCGGCACCCCAGCCTCGTACTACAGCCGCTCCCCGCCGAGGTAGACGTTAACTCCAGAGTCACACGCAGACTCGAAACAGATTAACACAATAAACTATCTTCAACAAGACACAGACATTTAATTTGCCATGCCGACGCTAAGTGAATTACCTCTGCCTGGGACTTCAAAGTTAAGACCCAAGGATGCTGGTTCGCTCCCTGATGCTAAGTTAATTAACTCCCCGGCAGTCGAAGCATTGGACCCACAGAGACGCCTCCACCCTGCTGAGTGCTGCTACTTGGGAGTTGGAACAGGCAACAGCGACACCAACGGGCGATGGAACGACACTACAGACATGGGTTCATAAGACAGTCTGTGACTCGACTGGGAGTCAATATTTTAAGAACTTTACATGAACGCCACTTGTGACTGTATTGCTGCAAACTTGAATGTCTAACGTCAAATCTGTTGTTAACTAAACCAGATGAAATGTCTCACCCCACGCCACAAATGTCACATGAAAATAGTAATGTTCTCCACATCACATAACATTCATTCATTTCAACATTCATTACAGCTATGAAAGAGAATGAGCGTGGAGCAATGCAGGGTGGGAAAATGGTCTCGTTATCTTAAAGCCAATAATTAATATTTTATTGCACTGGTTTTAAACCACTAAATAATCCTAGAATGGGGCCGGAGCTGGGAGAAGTTGAGAAGTTTTTGGAGTCTTGGTGCAGAAGTCTTTTTGGTCACCCCGACCAACTCGCCAATGACCGCGCCAGGTAGGACGCCCATCTCACCCGAGGTGGCAAGGACACATCGGACGATCCCCAGCTGCAGCTTCCTGCAAGCGGTCCGAGCCACCCTGCTTGGGGGCCCAAACTCAGTCTGAGAGAACGGAGGCGGACACAACGCGCCCTCTCCGAACATCATCCGAGAGACGTCCTGCCTGAGAACTCATCGGCCTCCTGTTTTTCCAGAGAAACAGGCAGGAGAGTACTTGGTGTATCTTCTGGTAGAAAAATGGCGAAGGAGATTTTGTGGTGGAACCTTAAAGTACAGGAAACCATACAAGGAAAGAAGATAGCTAAGAAGATGTGGGACATGGAGGACTGAGGAGAAGAGAAAGGAATACATGGAGATGCGACGTAGGGCGAAAGTAGAGGTGGCAAACGTCAAACAAGAGCCATATGATGACATGCATGCCAGGTTGGACACTAAATAAGGAGAAAAAGATCTATATAGATTGGCCAGACAGACAGATAGTGATGGGAATGATGTGCAGTAGGTTAGGGTGATTAAGGATAGAGATGGAAATGTGTTGACTGGTGCCAGCAACGTGCTGGATCGATGGAAAGAATACTTTGAGGAGTTGATGAATGAGAAAAATCAGAGAGAAGGAAGAGTCGAAGAGGCAAGTGTGGTGGACCAGGAAGTGGCAATGATTAGTAAGGGGGAAGTTAGAAAGGCATTAAAGAGGATGAAAAAATGGAAAGGCAGTTGGTCCTGATGACATTCCTGTGGATGTATGGAAGCATCTAGGTGAGTTGGTTGTGGAGTTTTTGAACATCTTGTTTAACAGAATTCTAGCGGGTGAGAATATGCCTGAGGAATGGAGGAAAAATGAGCTGGTGCCCATTTTAATTTAAAGTAACTTTAAATACTTAGGGTCAACAGTCCAGAGTAATGGTGAGTGTGGTTAGGAAGTGAAGAAACGATTCCAGGCAGGTTGGAATGGGTGGAGGAAGGTGTCAGGTGTGTTATGCGACAGAAGAGTCTCTGCTAGGATAAAGGGCAAAGTTTATAAAACAGTGGTGAGGCCAGCCATGATGTACGGATTAGAGACAGTGGCACTGAAGAGACAACAGGAAGCAGAGCTGGAGGTGGAGGAAATGAAGATGTTGAGGTTCTCTCCAGGAGTGACCAGGTTGGATAAAATTTAAAATGAGCTCATCAGAGGGATGGCCAAGGTTCGATGTTTTGGAGACAAAGTTAGAGAGAGCAGACTTCGATGGTTTGAACACGTCCAGAGGAGAGGGAGTGGGTATATTGGTAGAAGGATGATGAGGATGGAGCTGCCAGGCAAGAGAGCTAGAGGAAGACCAAAGAGAAGGTTGATATAAGACATGAGGGCAGTTGGTGTTAGAGAGGAGGATGCAGGAGATAGGCTTACATGGAAAAGGATGACACGCTGTGGCAACCCCTAACGGGACAAGCCACAAGGAGAAGAAGAATATATATATATATATATATATACCGTTATGACAGTGAAACCATAAACATAAATGTTTACTCACCTCAGCATATTTCTACATATACACAGCAAAGGGATGGATAACAACTTTTGAAATTAGAAGTCAAGTAATGCAGCCCTATGGGGGGCACAAGTCAGTGCAAACTGTAGGCCGGTCCCAAGCCCGGATAAATGCAGAGGGTTGCGTCAGGAAGGGCATAAAACCTTGCCAAACAAATATGAGCGTTCATCCAAAGAATGAACCGGATCGGTCGTGGCCCGGGTTAACAACGTCCGCCACCAGCGCCGTCAACCTGCAGGGCGCTGTTGGAAATTCAGCTACTGTGGGTCGAAGTCGAAGTCGAAGTCGAAGTCAAAGAAGAAGAAGAAGAAGAGGTGGAAAGCGGGTTCTTCGGCAGAAAGAGAAGAGGAAAACACAGAGCCTAGAACTGAATGTGGGGACTTTGAAAGTTGGGACTATGACAGGAAAATCTCGGGAGTTGGTTGACATGATGATTAGGAGAAAGGTTGATATATTGTGTGTCCAGGAGACCAGGTGGAAAGGCAGTAAGGCTAGAAGTTTAGGGGGAGGGTTTAAATTATTTTACCATGGTGTAGATGGGAAGAGAAATGGAGTCGGGGTTATTTTAAAAGAAGAGTTGGCTAAGAATGTCTTGGAGGTGAAAAGAGTATCAGATCGAGTGATGAGGCTGAAATTTGAAATTGAGGGTGTTATGTGTAATGTGATTAGTGGCTGTGCCCCACAGGTAGGATGTGACCTAGAGGTGAAAGAGAAATTCTGGAAGGAGCTAGATGATGTAGTTCTGAGCATCCCAGACAGAGAGAGAGTCGTAATTGGTGCAGATTGTAATGAACATGTTGGTGAAGGTAATAAGGGTGATGAAGAAGTGATGGGTAAGTACGGTATCCAGGAAAGGAACTTGGAGGGACAGATGGTGGTAGACTTTGCAACAAGGATGCAAATGGCTGTAGTGAACACTTTTTTCCAGAAGAGGCACGAACATAGGGTGACCTACAAGAGCGGAGGTAGAAGCACACAGGTGGATTACATCTTGTGCAGACGATGTAATCTGAAGGAGGTTACCAACTGTAAGGTAGTGGTAGGGGAGAGTGTGGCTAGACAGCATAGGATGGTGGTGTGTAAAATGACTCTGGTGGTGGGGAGGAAAATTAGGAAGACAAAGGCAGAGAAGAGAACCATGTGGTGGAAGCTGAGACAGGACGAGTGTTGTGCAGCTTTTCGGGAAGAGGTGATACAGGCTCTCGGTGGACGGGAAGAGCTTCCAGAAGACTGGACCACTGCAGCCAAGGTGATCAGAGAAGCAGGCAGGAGAGTACTTGGTGTATCTTCTGGCAGGAAAGGAGAGAAGGAGACTTGGTGGTGGAACCTCACAGTACAGGAAATCATACAAGGAAAAGGGTTAGCTAAGAAGAAGTGGGACACTGAGAGGACCGAGGAGAGGCGAAAGGAATACATTGAGATGCGACACAGGGCAAAGGTAGAGGTGGCAAAGGCAAAACAAGAGGCATATGATGACATGTATGGCAGGTTGGACACTAAAGAAGGAGAAAAGGATCTATACAGGCTGGCTAGACAGAGGGATAGAGATGGGAAGGATGTGCAGCAGGTTAGGGTGATTAAGGATAGAGATGGAAATATGTTGACTGGTGCCAGCAGTGTGCTAGGTAGATGGAAAGAATACTTCGAGGAGTTGATGAATGAGGTAAATGATAGAGAAGGGAGAGTAGAAGAGGCAAGTGTGGTGGACCAGGAAGTGGCAATGATTAGTAAGGGGGAAGTTAGAAAGGCATTAAAGAGAATGAAAAATGGAAAGGCAGTTGGTCCTGATGACATTCCTGTGGAGGTATGGAAGCATCTAGGAGAGGTGGCTGTGGAGTTTTTGACCAGCTTGTTCAATAGAATTCTAGTGCGTGAGAAGATGGCTGAGGAATGGAGGAAAAGTGTACTGGTGCCCATTTTTAAGAACAAAGGTGATGTGCAGAGCTGTGGCAACTATAGAGGAATAAAGTTGATGAGCCACACAATGAAGTTATGGGAAAGAGTAGTGGAGGCTAGACTCAGGACAGAAGTGAGTATTTGCGAGCAACAGTATGGTTTCATGCCTAGAAAGAGTACCACAGATGCATTATTTGCCTTGAGGATGTTGATGGAAAAGTACAGAGAAGGTCAGAAGGAGCTACATTGTGTCTTTGTAGATCTAGAGAAAGCCTATGACAGAGTACCCAGAGAGGAACTGTGGTACTGCATGCGGAAGTCTGGAGTGGCAGAGAAGTATGTTAGAATAATACAGGACATGTACGAGGGCAGCAGAACAGCGGTGAGGTGTGCTGTCGGTGTGACAGAAGAATTTAAGGTGGACGTGGGACTGCATCAGGGATCAGCCCTGAGCCCCTTCCTTTTTGCAGTGGTGATGGATAGGCTGACAGATGAGGTTAGACTGGAATCCCCGTGGACCATGATGTTTGCAGATGACATTGTGATCTGCAGTGAAAGCAGGGAGCAGCTGGAGGAACAGTTAGAAAGATGGAGGCATGCACTGGAAAGAAGAGGAATGAAGATTAGCCGAAGTAAAACAGAATATATGTGCATGAATGAGAGGGGTGGTGGGGGAAGAATGAGGCTACAGGGAGAAGAGATGGCAAGGGTAGAGGACTTTAAATACTTGGGGTCAACCGTCCAGAGCAATGGTGAGTGTGGTCAGGAAGTGAAGAAACGGGTCCAAGCAGGTTGGAACGGGTGGAGGAAGGTGTCAGGTGTGTTATGTGACAGAAGAGTCTCTGCTAGGATGAAGGGCAAAGTTTATAAAACAGTGGTGAGGCCAGCCATGATGTATGGATTAGAGACAGTGGCACTGAAGAGAAAACAGGAAGCAGAGCTGGAGGTGGCGGAAATGAAGATGTTGAGGTTCGCTCTCGGAGTGACCAGGTTGGATAAAATTAGAAATGAGCTCATCAGAGGGACAGCCAAGGTTCGATGTTTTGGAGACAAAGTTAGAGAGAGCAGACTTCAATGGTTTGGACACGTCCAGAGGAGAGAGAGTGAGTATATTGGTAGAAGGATGATGAGGATGGAGCTGCCAGGCAAGAGAGCTAGAGGAAGACCAAAGAGAAGGTTGATGGATGTCGTGAGGGAAGACATGATGGCAGTTGGTGTTCGAGAGGAGGATGCAGGAGATAGGCTCTCATGGAAAAGGATGACGCGCTGTGGCGACCCCTAACGGGACAAGCCGAAAGGAAAAGAAGAAGAAGAAGAAGAAATTAGAAGTCAAGTGTCACGTAAGGAGAGGAGCTGGACCCAAGAGCAGGCGGAGGCAGACAGATTGTGATGAACAGTTTTATTTAGGAAGGTAATGGAGGTGGTCCTGCGTGTGTTGGCATGCAATGGCGTGGACAGCTGGCAGGCAGTGGAGAGAACAGGCGGTTGGCTTGACGGCAGGAGTGACGGGGACCAGGAAGATGGTGGAACACTGAGAACAAGGACAGACAAAAAAGGGAATAAGGAACTGTGTGGCTTACTTGAGGCAGGTGGGCGTGTACTGCTTGAATTAGCTGCAATACTTTAGCGATGATTTCTGGGAACAGGCAGGCTTAAATGTAGGTAGTGATGAGGGTTGATTGGAGACAGGTGCGTGGCTTGAGGAGAAGCTGAAACAGAGAGGGGGGGGAGAGAGAGGATCCAGGCAAGGCAGTACATGACAGTACCCCCCTCTCAACAGACGCCTCCAGGTTTTCTGCCAGGCTTCCTCGGGCGAGCCGAATAGAAGTCATCCAGAAGAGACTGATCGATGATAAGTTTCCAGGAGATCCAAGACCGCTCCTCCGGCCCATACCCATCCCAGTTGACCAGGTACTGGACACCTTGTATTCACGCGTCAGGGAGCAATGACGGTCCGCGAGCTGCTTGTTGCGTGCCGCGGACCGCGTCAACGCTGCCCAGACGTCCTTCCACACCGCCTGGACTCTCTGGAGGTGATCTTGTTGTACTCCTGTATTTTGAATAGTGGGGGTTGGAAATCGTAGCAAGCCATGAACGAGGACATACCGGTAGCGGAGCTGGTGAGGGAGTTGTGGGTGTACTCAATTCACAGGAGGAATGAATGAGCGTGCTGCAACACAACGGAGGACTGATTTGAGGGATTGATTCTCCCGCTCCATCTGGCCGATGGTCTGCGGATGATACACTGAGGACAAGCTGGCTGTTACAACGAAGCACGAGGAAGGAAGGATGGGTCAGGACTGGAGGTTTTGAGTAAATTCGAGACAGGGCATCTGGTTTACTGTTTCGGGAGCCAGGACGGAAGGAGTGACTGAAACTAAACCTGAAGAGGGCCCAGCGAGCTTGTCGAGGGTTAAGACGTTTGGCGGAACAGAGGTAAGAGAGAGTCTTGTGGTCAGTCCAAAGAATAAATGGTAATTCAGTGTCCTCCAGCCTGTGCCTCCACTTTTCCAAGGCCCATACAATGGCCAGCAGCCTTCGGTTGCCGATGTCATATTTCCTCTCGGCAGGGGACAGACGACGGAAAAAAAGGCACAGGGGTGAAGTCTCTTGGTCGTGGGGTCCTGCTGTGAGAGGACAGCCCTTGCCCCAGTGTCCGAGGCGTCAACCTTGACCACGAACTGGAGGGAGGGGTCGGGGTGGCGAAGGATGCGAGCACTGGTGAACAGGGTCTTGAGTTGACTGAATGCTTGGGATGCTGTCGTGCCCACTGAAAGGGGGAGCTGGTGGATGTGAGGCTAGTGAGTGGAATAGTGACCTTGCTGTAATTACGGATGAAGCAACGGTAGAAATGGCGAATCCAAGGAAACATTGTAGTTGTTTGCGGGTGGTGGGAGTAGGCCAGTTAACGACTGCTTGGATCTTGGCAGGGTCGGATTGTAGTTGTCCCTTGGAGATGACGTAGCGCAGGAAGTGTACGGAGGAGAGTTGGTATTCACATTTTTCGGCTTTAACATACAGGCAGTTTTCAAGGAGGCGCTGGAGGACATGACGTACATGACGGCGATGATCTTCAAATTATCAATCCATCCATCCATCCATTTTCTGAGCCGCTTCTCCTCACTAGGGTCGCGGGCGTGCTGGAGCCTATCCCAGCTGTCATCGGGCAGGAGGCGGGGTACACCCTGAACTGGTTGCCAGCCAATCGCAGGGCACATACAAACAAACAACCATTCGCACTCACAGTTACACCTACAGGTGATTTAGAGTCTCCAATTAATGCATGTTTTTGGGATGTGGGAGGAAACCGGAGTGCCCGGAGAAAACCCACGCAGGCACGGGGAGAACATGCAAACTCCACACAGGCGGGGCCGGGATTGAACCCGGGTCCTCAGAACTGTGAGGCTGACGCTCTAACCAGTCGGCCACCGTGCCGATCTTCAAATTAGCAGGAGAAAATGAGAGTGTAATCCAAATAAACAAAAACAAACCGGTTCAACATATCACGGACAACGTCATTTATGAAGGTTAGCAGACAGTGGTTGCGTTGGTTAATTCGAACGGCATGACTTGGTATTCGAAGTGTCCGAGAGTGGTATTGAAAGCAGTTTTCCATTAATCCCCTTCTCGGATACGGAGGAGGTGGTAGGCGTTGCGTAGATCCAATTTGCTGACTATCTGGGCATCACAGGGGTCCAAACGAGGGGTCGATGAGGGGAAGCGGAGATTTATTTTTCACGGTGTCATTGAGACCACGGTAGTCGATACATGGGCGGAGTGTGGTGTCTTTCTTCTCGACAAAAAATAAGCTGGCCCCTACTGTTCGTTATGGACAATCCGTGATGAGCACAGACGCCCAATAACAGAACACCGCTCGGGTTCTGATCGGGGGGGCCGTTCCTCCCAATCACACCCTTCCAGGTCTCACTGTCATTGCGCACGTGAGCATTGAAGTCACCCAGCAAAATGATGGATTCCCCAGTAGGACTTTGTTGCATTGGCACAAACAACAGTCAGGACCCGTCCCCCCCACACGAAGGCGGACGGAGGCTACCAACTCGTCCACCGGGGTGAACCCCAATGTACAGGCACCGACCCGGGGTGCAATAAGTATACCCGCACCTGCTCGGCGCATCTCACCGTGGTCAAATCCAGAGTGGAAGAGAGTCCAACCCCTCTTAAGAGGACTGGTACCAGAGACCAAGCTGTGTGTGGAGGCGAGCCAGACTATATCTAGTCTGAACTTCTCAACCTCACACACCAGCTCGGGCTGCTTCCCTGCCAGAGAGGTGACATTCCACGTCACTGCACCCGACCCCTATGGCCCCTCCCACAGGTGGTGAACCCATGGGAAGGGGGACCCACATTACCCTTTTGGGCTGTGCCCGGCCTGGCCCCATGGGTGCAGGCCCGGCCACCAGGCCTGGCTCCAGAGGGGGGCCCTGGTGACCCGCGTCCGGGCAAGGGAAACCTAGATCCATTTGTTTCTTTCTTCATAGGGGTTTTTGGGGTTTGGTGTTTTCCAAAAAACCCTATGAAGCTTGGTGACAGGTTTTTTTTAACTCAGGAGGAACAGGGGTTGTATTAGCGATTATATATACTTTTTCAAATGTATTCACTTCACTCATTTATCACTGTCACCTGGATAACAATTTGCTGGTGATGCAGAAAATTTATTTCCTCTGAGGAGAGCACAGAGCATTTCAGATCCTTTAATTTCTAAAATACAGCTAACGATTTTACCAGCCAATTATCAAAATGCCAAAGTGAAACATTGCAACACTTTCCTAGAAATGTTTGGTATCGTTCTCTGGTCAGAGGAAAAAACGGAGTGCAAATTGCATTTATTTTCTTCCCTCTCAGTGTTTGGAAATTGCTGAAGCTGCTTCTGTCATTTATCTTTTATGCCCACTGATTTCCTGTTGTGGAGGGAAGAAATCATTCTCCAGCAACATTAGATTTATTGGGCGGAAGGAAAGGATAATGATACTCTATGAAAAATTTACAGTACAAAATGGATTGGGGACATTTTTGGGAGACTTAGGTGTGTAAATGTGTGTGTGCATGAAATTTGGTCTGAGACATTTTTATACATTTCTGTAATAGTTAAAAATCAGGGTCAGATGCTTTTTCTCCTGATTGGAGATGTAATATAAGATTAAATGGATTCGATAGTTCATTTTGTTGATGGAGGTACAGTAAGTGGCAGAGGTGTGGACTTGAGTCGCATGACTTAGACTTGAGTCAGACTCGAGTCATGAATTAGTTTTCTTATAAAGGTTCAATGCACTCTAGTCTTTCCACCACTTTGGCAAAGGTTAATCTTTGTGTAATCAGCCCATAAAACTTTGTCAGAGAATTTTAGGTTTGTCTCCGTGCTTTTTGATAAATTCCAGCCTGGCCAATTGTTTTAGAGTGTGTCTTTTCAGCTCTCACAATGTTTCTGTTATCAACTATTATGCCATTTTCCTTGAGCTACACATTCAACATATGTTACTTAGTACACCAGTGGTTGATTTCTTCTTCAAGAGATGCCAAATGGTGGTATTGGCCTTGGCTATTTGGGGGGCTTTTTGGTTTCCTTGACATTTTATTAGCATATAATTTTGGACAGTATTGTTTGCCCATGGATTTCTTTACAGCCAGTTATTCCCATGGCCAAGTTCTGCAAAATTCACGTAGCTGCTTGATAGGCACCGGTTTCTGCTTCATGCTATTCCACGGGCCTTCAATTCTGTAGGGAGAAAAAGGGTTCCAAAGTGGGAGTGATAGGTGGCAATGCCCATGTTTGGACCACACCAATTTACGGCCAGACGACACCACAGTCATCAGCCTCATCAAAGACGGTGACGAGTCTGCGTATTGACAGGAAGTGGAGCAGCTCAAGCTGTGGTGCAGCCGAGACAACCTGGAGCTGAACACGCTCAAGACTGTAGAGGTGATTGTGGACTTCAGGAGGCATCCTTCACCACAGCTGCCCCTCATAACTGCCTTGTGTCAACCATCGAGACCTTCAAGTTCCTGGGAATTACAGTCTCTCGGGACCTGAAATGGGAGTTCAACATCAACTCCATCATCAAAAAGGCCCTGTAGAGGATGTACTTCCTGCGGCTTCTGAGGAAGCACGGCCTGCCAGAGGAGCTGTTGAGGCAATTCTACACAGCGGTCATCGAATCAGTCCTGTGTTCTTCCATCACAGTCTGGTTTGGTGCTGCTACAAAAAAGGACAAATTCCGACTGCAACGGACAATCAAAACTGATGAAAAGATTGTCGGTACCCCCCTACCCACCCTTGAGGACTTGCACGCTGCCAGAACTCAGACAAGAGCATGCAAAATCCTATTGGACCCTCCACCCCTGGTCATCAACTCTTCCAGCTCCTTCCCTCAAGTAGGCGCTACCGAACAATGCAAACTAAAACTAGCAGACATTCCAACAGCTTCTTCCCTCTTGCCATTAACTTCTTAAACAGTTAACTTACAATTCCAATGCAACACGCTGCCAATTTTCTGTCTTGAGTTTGTTGTCACATTTCTGTCGGGCCATAAACAAATACAGTGCACCTCAGCCTCTGGCTTAGCGTGTGCCATGGCTAGCAATATGATTTTGGCAGTATGTCAAACTAATTTGAAACGCCGTTTAAAAATATAACATACTTTACATGTATTTTCAGAGGCTATTTCTAAACAAAAATATATTGATTGTTTTTTAATTCTATAAAAGTGGGTTGCAACTTTGCAAAAATAGGAAAATGTGGGTACCACGGAGACAACAGTTGAGAACCGCTGTTATAGGTCACAGGAACAGAACTGAATAGTCAGGATGGGGAGAAAAGTGAGGATGGGAACAGGCTCTATGAACAAAAAGTGAAGACATGCAAGATGAATGAGGTGTAAAGAGATTGAAGCCTGCTCTTTTAATGAACCTTAAAGCATCACTATACTCCTTCAACCTTTGCATTTGCTGTCAAGAGCATATCCAATCTGGATAGCGCAGCGTTGACAGTTTCAGCTAGCCCACTTTCAAGTCAAGAGTACAGTAACATGGTAGATAACGACCTCACCACTCTCCTCCCACTGCTCTGCCTGCTTCTGTTGGCCTCTGCAAAGGGCCCAAAGAAATGGCCTAATGAGGAAACTTCGGAATAACTTTCACGAAAGGTAACGGCAAGTGCATTAATGTTTGATCTGCTGCCACACTTCATGGGGATCAGTCATAAGAGAGAAGTAAAGGCTTCTTCATGCTCGTGCGGCTATCCCGCGCCCAGTTTGCCGTTATACTTGAATGCAACCCATGCGCGCTGTTTTGAAAATGTACTGCAGTTCTCCTCCAAGTCGGGGGTGTCGCCATGGCTCTTATTGGCTAGGACACCACATGGTGGAGTTTCCTCTGCATGTTTTGGCCATTTTCCAGTAGCCGTTTTTACTTTCCTTTCCGGAACAAGGAACAACGTCGAACAGTGTCTGCTAGAACAAATGGACCTAGATGACCAGATGATTTTAATTTGAGTTTAATTATGCTGCAAAATCGATCGAGAAGGCAGTGGCGCTGAGTACATGACGTACACAGCATGTGACTAAAACGGACCAATCACGAGAGATGATCTCCGCGGCATTCGACGCGCAGCAACAATTTTTGCATCAAGCTATGCAGAGGGGCCACACGGGCTATTTCGTCAGTCACGTGTTGCAATGCGGGTGTCGTCAGCCGCGCGAGCACGGGAGTATAAAGGGGCCTTAAGAGAGGATGAGTCAGGGTTAAGAAATCAACAGACAAAAGACATGCATGCAAATCAGTAACCTTTCTGCAAAATTCGGCGGTTTGAACTCAAAATAGGCCATTTATGTGAATCGTATAGATCCGATGAGTTTTTCCTGGAGGGGGGGGGGACTCGCTGTCGTCATAGCCTGTTTCGTACTCCTTGAACACTGGTAGCTCGATCAAATCCACACATCCATCATCCACACACACAGATGTAATTGTGAATATGACTTCACGGTCGACTAGTGCACTGTCGACAGAGCACTGGCCTGCGTTTCCGCCTGTGCGCTCGGGACCTGCTTTGCACAAGTCTCAGGTAGTTGACGAGAAAAAAAGAAAAACATTTCCGGCGCTTCTGCTGTTAAGATGTAATGGTGCTTTTACTCCGTTGCAATGATCTAAATGTCGCTTGCTTCTTTTATTTATCAATTATTGCTTATTTATCAACTATTTCATGCATGAGACTACGACTTTGACTTCTGCACCAGGCGCTGTTTGCGCCAATCCAGTTTAAGCACTAGTGACGTTTAAGTCTAGTTCACCAATCAAACGAAACAAGGAAGTCACATGACCTCACACAATGTCTTCTATTGGGCTTCCCGGGCATAGGTATTAACACTAGATGGATAAGCCAGCTCACCTGATTGTCCCCCCAGACACACACTATAATGTTTTGTTTTGTTTTGTCACCTTTTTCATGCCTTTGGTGTTTGCATGTCTGAAAAGAACAAGTTTGATGATACAAACAGAGAGACAAGAGAGAATGGAGCTCAAGATTGAGAGGGAATACTTTTTAAAATATAGATTAAAAATATAAAAGAAATTCAGTCTACTATCCTAAATGAGAGCAGCTCTTGTGCGATTAATTAACATTTGACTTCTTAAAATCCCACCCTGTGTATCACTCTGTAGCTCATCCTTCTGACAGTAGTCTGTTTTGTTTCCATGGCTATATTTATTTCTATTATTGTTCTAATTGTGATGTTAAAATTAGAACAGGTTCCCAAAAGTGATTCTTTATAACTAATTATTCAGAGAGACGAGGAGTGAGACATGTGGGTGAAGAAAATATTACTTGCCATAGAGGTGGTTTACAATCAGCTCTTGCCTTTTTGTATTCAAACAGGGTTCTTCAACTCCGTTCATTTTCTTTCTACTATCCTCTAAGTGCGGGAGTCTCTCAGTACTTCAGATGATGAATGGTGTGATAGATGCTAAGCTACAAGACAATGTATCACACATCAGAAGCAGGCAAAACATAAATGTGCTATCAACTCGACTAGAAATAGTACTGTGGGGTTCATATATCACACAATTTGAAGGCACCAACCTTTAACAGGACAGGAAAAATAAAACTGCGCCCTCGGGAAGGCACAAGTAGACTACTGTATGTAATATCCCAAAATTACAACAAAGAAAATACCTGCCCTGCATGGATTGACAATAACCATTGCCTTTCATGAAATGTATGAGAGCTCTTCCTGCATGCTTCAGGTTATTATTGTGTTTGGTCAAATTTGTCAGAATGCTGCTGTATGACTATAGTAAACTGTATTTTTTTTGTAAAATCATGCCAAGATTTACAGTAAATCTCTCAATTAATCTCATGTCCCCTTGCTTTCAACACAGAGGCAGCCATGTACTTTCACACCCCAGATGCACCAAGGTGCTCCTCCAACACATTCCATTGTCTCTTTTCTCTATAATGGCCATTACTGACAAACAAACAAACAAACAAAAAAAGTAAAGCATATGTTCTTGGTGTCCACTGTAACAGCAAACGAATTGAGAGGGGGAAAAAAGTCACTACACGTCCACTTCTAAAATGCTCTCAGTTGGATATGAAGCTGCTCCCTAAACGACGTAGCCATAACATTTTCTCTCATCTTTTTTGTTTATTTTTGTTTTTTGTCCTGTTCAGCTGTTAGGTCAAGCAGAATGGAGGATCTGTATCCCTTTTATGCCGGAACAGTTTTACTGTGTCAGAGTGGAGTTTTTAAGCTTCCGCAGTAGTTTCTTAGTATTATAATTGATGTTTATTGAGAATCAGAGAGAGAAAGAGAGAAACGAAGACAAAAGACAAAGCACTAATTGTAAACAGGATAAGAAAAGTAAATCATTACATATCAAGAACAATGAAACATTAATATGAGTGTTGCATGGGGCTGTAGTGCTACACCCTGTGAGGAAAGGACAGGACAAGGTAGGACAGGAAAAGGACAGGAGAAGAAGCATGCAGGACAAGGGTCGTGAACACGGCTGTACAACTGAAGTACGATGGGATTGACTATGTAAATTCTAAAAGTCTATAGGATGGGAGTGTGAGTGAGGGGATACACAATCAATTTGCATATTCATGAGTTATTTGTCGCAATAGGTGAGTGGCCCCACACCCAACGAAAGTGTCCCAGGGAGTGTGTGTCTGCGGATACATGCAAGTGAATTGACACCGTTTTGCATGCACAGACTGCAAGACTGACAGAGGTGTCCTGTAATTGCTGTGCCCGCACCACGGAGGCTGAAGACCCCACCCAATCAATCGAGGGCGGGATCAGGCCAAGGGGTCCACCCGAGAGCAGCCCGGTGGATGGGTCACGTCCCACACCGAGGGACCAAGGGCGGTCCGCCGGCCCCACCGAGGCGCCCCGACAACTGGCCACCCGGTGGAGGCCGCAGGGACCCAATGCCACCCCCCCCCCCCCGCCAAATGCCGCCACCCCCAGGAGAGCCAGACGCCCCCCCCAACCTGCAGGGCCCACAATGCAGCCAGTCCCCACCCAGCCAGTCCCCACCCAGCCCGAGAGAGAGGGAACGATAAGGTGGGAGGGGGGCGTGGAACCCAGGGAACAGCCGTGGGTCATGAGAGGGGAGCCCCAACGCCAAGCAGTCATGGAGGGAGCACCTCAGGAGCACCGCCATGAAGCTAAGTGGGAACCCACCTCCTCCCCTGTTACTATGACTGCCAGGTCCCGGACTGGCAGTCATTGGCTCTACCCCATGTATCAGTGCCCCCCCATCCCCCGAGTGGCGTGGTGCATTAAAATCTGAAGAGAATCGTTTTCTCTCATCTGCTGCATGCCATGTTGTCTGCTTAGGATGAGATGAGGAAGTCAAAGCATGTAGTTTATTACTATCATGCTGTGTTTTAGTTTATTGGGCATTTACTATCATATTTCCTTAAATATGGCTTGCGCACAAGTCGACACCTGCCTCAACTAACTGCCAGGTGAATTGTCCACTTAAAACAAATAAGCACCTACCTGATAAAATAAATGATTTCCCCTCAGGAAAACACAACAAAATACAGAGGTAGCTGGGATTTCTCCTCACTGATGCTACTGTTCACACCTAGACATTAGAGTTAATTGAATTTGAATTGTTTGTTAACTAACAGGAAACAAATTGAGTTCAGATTAGTGCACCTGGTCTGCCTTTAACCAGCCTTGGTTCTTGCCATTTCTATGCATTTTCTCAATAACAGTCCTTTTTGATTGTTTCAAAGTCCACTTTTACTTGACATGCATTGTGGTCTACATTATTAATAAAAAATAAAATAAAAGGACTTTTGCATACATAAAGGCTTACCTGCAATTCACCACTTAAACCGGATGCCACTGGATACTGAGGCAATATGGTAGATACGAACTGGGACTTTATTTATTAATTATTATTACCTACACATTATAAATATGAGTAGGTGGTTTGCAACAGTTCCATAATAATAATAATTCAATTTGCAGTATTTTTATTTATTTATTTTATTTTATTTTATTTTTTAATTTTAATTTTTTGGCGGAATAGGATAATTCCTATATAATTTCCAATACACGCAGCCATCTTTTAGTAAAACATAATTACAGACTACTTTTCAACAAATACATGACAATTTATAGAGTAGCCTTATGTCAGCAAAGCCGTGCATGAGCGTATCGGTCGCGTGCGCTGTGCGTGCACACCAAACCAAATGTCCCGGCTCCCGGCCGGATGACCGGTATAGATTATAGCCTTCAGGCTGCAGCATGTTTATAATTTGTGACTTCGTCGGACACTTGCTGTTGTGCCATGCGTGGCGCGACCAACAATTGTTGTTAAGCAGCAGACAAGGGCCCAGCCCAGTACATCCCTGCTTCCATGTCACATCTGTGGCTGTTGTTAGGCTGACAGTAACACATGACAATGCATCCAGAAGGTGAGCTCAGGGCATGATGAGTAGATCTGCACTCTTCCTGCTTCCTTACTTCTCGTGCTTCGTTCAGTGTTCAGACGAGCGCTTTTAGGAGTTTATTGTTAAACTATGTATCCGAGACACTTTCCAGGGGTTGAGAACACTCTGCAACACATACACTTCCAACTTTCACCTCATTTACTTCTTCTCGCATTTGTCTTTGTCATCATTTCCGTGCTCCGTTTTCATTAAATCCTGGCATTCCAAAGTGTGTGCTGGGCTTGGGATCTTCTAAAATGGCTCAGCAACACTTTACTGTCTTGACAAGAACTCACAGAGGACTGCAAGGGTAAGAAACATTTACTCATTTTATTTCAGAAGCGGGGATTGCCTCCCAGCTCTGGCTCCCTTTGATTGTAATCCTATCTAGGCCAGCACAAGATGCAGAAGGCATTTCATGAATCTTCTTCTGCCTTGATAAACAGGAGATGGAGACGGGTTTTTTTGTTGTTGTTTTTTTTGCCTCTCAGCACATGTTCTAAGCACTTTTCAACCTCCTATAAAACTTTACAAAGATGTTACACTGCTTTTTGGCTGTTTCCTGTGGGGTGTCATAAACAATGTTCTTCTTCCCTGGTACTAAAATATCAGTTTAAATATTGATCCCAGCTTTAATCCTGAATTGCTGCTGGTACAAGTGGTTATGAGGGCTTGAAAACGTTCAAATGTACATCTTCAAATCTGCTCTTAGACATCCATCCATTCTTTTTCTGTACCACTTGTACTCATTAGGGTCACGGGTGTGCTGGTGTATAACTCAGCTAACTTTGGCCGAGAGGCGGGGTACACCCTGGACTGTTACACAGGGCACATAAAGACAGGCAACCATTCACACTCACATTCATACCTATGGGCAATTAGTATAATAGTCTTAAAGTATCCTACATGCATGTTTTTGCTATGTGAGAGAAACCCCTCGCAAGCAGACATGCTAATCACTAGGGTCACTGTGCTGCTCTCAAATTATTTCCAAATGACCAAATATTGCAGCAAAAAGAAAGTTTAAAACCTTTTCTGGCAATACCATTTTTAGTGTTAGTTCAAATCGAAAACCAAGTGTTGTAAAATGTATTTTAAAAGGTCTTCCTTTTCAAATAGAGTGTATGACAACATCCTATGCCTGAGGGGCCTGGGGCCCTATGTTGTTAGCCTCACTATTTTCTTGTACATTACAGGAGAGGGCACTGCAGTTTTATACTTGCAGGTGCATTGATACCAGAACTTGGTGGGTTTTAAAATAGACAAGTAGCTTCTTTTTCAAGTTATTAAAAAAGGAATGAAGACAAGAAGTGTTCAAGTCAGTCTCACAGCACGCACGTCAGAGCTTGCATGTTTATTGGAGCGTGGTTACATCATGCATATGCAGCCTGTCTTGTACATGAGATGTGCCGTCTCGCTCCTTGCTTCAGTGCATCTTCTGCTAAGGCTCCTCATGAATGCCACAGTGGTGACCTTGGTGTGTGATGCAGTTTGCTACATTTATTTTTCTTCACCAGGGACGTCAGGGGAAGCAGAGTGGTGAGCTGGAACCAGGCTTGTTTGGATGGGATGATGAGTGGCAATAGGAATCAGGTGTGCTCTGCTTGAAGCTTCATGAATAGTCAGTTACGCCCCTTGCTACAAACCAACATGAAAGAAAAAATAATAATAAAATACCCAACAAAGCCTGAATATAAACAAACCTAAAATGACAAAAATGCAACAAAAACCCAGGATGTAACAGACACATGGATATTGAGTTTTCCAATTGTTGGTTTTGTTTTGTTGAGAAGGCTCCAATCTGTCAAAACAAATAAACCAAAAAAAAGAAAGAAAAGAAAAAGCAAAACAAGATGTTGCAGCACATTTGAAATTTGTTTTAGCACTTGACTTTTGCACAGTGCTACAGGCAAACTATTCTGTGTATAGGTGAAGCCAAAGTTGAGTTGTTTATAAGGTACACACAACAGTATGTGCAGCATAAAAAGGTACAGTACACCACCATCAAAACCTTATCCCAACTGTGAAGTAAGGTGGCAGGGGTATCATTGTTTGGGAATGCTTTGGAATGGATAGATTGCTCTCAAAAGAAAAAAAAGAACTACCAAAATCATCAAGACATTTTGCAGTAGCACTACTACCATCTGTCTGCCAGTTTATGCTGAACAGAGGATTGGTGATATAAAAAAAAACAGGATAACTTCAACAGAAGAAAAAAATGGAGTCAGAGTCTTGACCTCAGCCCGATTGAGATACCGGTTCTGTGGCATGACCAAAAAGGAGGGCTTTACACCAAACATACAGTACCATAAATATTACTGAACTGATCTGCATCTACAGAAAATGTTTAGTAGAAGTAATTGCTGCCAAACAATGGCAAGGCCAGCCCTATTTTGGGTGGACTCAAGCCCAGCCAAAACTTGCCTGAGCCCACCCTATGAATTCGTCCTCAAATGAATTTGAAAAAAACAAAACAAAACTAAAATACATTTTTGCAATTGACAAAAAGTAAACCTCGAGAAAATCGGTATAAAATGGGCAAGTTATGACTTGATTTAATGTCCATGCATTGCCTTTGAAGGACCATCGACCTTCCCAACACGGCCACCACATACGCACGCTGGTTAGTCGGCCTGCTACAGCGCGCTGGCGTAAAGTCTTCATATCTATGGTCAGAACCGCAACACACATTTCCAGCTGTGTTAACACTAATGACCGGGTAATACTTGATTTACAACCCTGACACAATCTATGAAATGACAGTTGACCACATGGAGATGCTTCAATCCCTCCTCCTATATGTTCTTTGTTGGCATTGACTCGGCAGGGGCTTGTAATGGTGCATACTGCGTAGCTATTAGCTACTAAGCTAGTTAGGCACTTGGAGCTATCGCTAGTTAATTGAATAACAAAGACTTTTTGCCCAGTGTATCTGATCTTCTTCTTTTCCTTTCGGCTTGTCCCTTTAGGGGTCGCCACAGCGCGTCATCCTTTTCCATGAGAGCCTATCTCCTGCATCCTCCTCTCGAACACCAACTGCCATCATGTCTTCCCTCACGACATCCATCAACCTTCTCTTTGGTCTTCCTCTAGCTCTCTTGCCTGGCAGATCCATGCTCATCACCCTCCTCCCAATATATTCTCTCTCTCTCCTCTGGACGTGTCCAAACCATCAAAGTCTGCTCTCTCTAACTTTGTCTCCAAAACATCGAACCTTGGCTGTCCCTTTGATGACCTAATTTCTAATTTTATCCAATCTGGCCACTCCGAGAGCGAACCACAACATCTTCATTTCCGCCACCTCCAGCTCTCCTTCCTGTTGTCTCTTCAGTGCCACTGTCTCTAATCCGTACATCATGGCTGGCCTCATCACTGTTTTATAAACTTTGCCCTTCATCCTAGCAGAGACTCTTCTGTCACATAGCACCTTCCGCCACCCGTTCCAACCTGCTTAGACCCGTTTCTTCACTTCCTGACCACACTCACCATTGCTCTGGACGGTTGACCCCAAGTATTTAAAGTCCTCCTCCCTTGCTATCTCTTCCCCCACCACCCCTCTCATTCATGCACATATATTCTGTTTTACTTCGGCTAATCTTCATTCCTCTCCTTTCCATTGCATGCCTCCATCTTTCTAACTGTTCCTCCACCTGCTCCCTGCTTTCCCTGCAGATCACAATGTCATCTGCAAACATCATGGTCCACGGGGATTCCAGTCTAACCTCATCTGTCAGCCTATCCATCACCACTGCAAAAAGGAAGGGGCTCAGGGCTGATCCCTGATGCAGTCCCACCGCCACCTTAAATTCGTCTGTCACACCAACAGCACACCTCACCGCTGTTCTGCTGCCCTCGTACATGTCCTGTATTATTCTAAAATACTTCTCTGCCACTCTAGACTTCCGCATGCAGTACCACAGTTCCTCTCTGGGTACTCTGTCATAGGCTTTCTCTAGATCTACAAAGACACAATGTAGCTCCTTCTGACCTTCTCTGTACTTTTCCATCAATATCGTCAAGGCAAATAATGCATCTGTGGTACTCTTTCTAGGCATGAAACCATACTGTTGCTCGCAAATACTCACTTCTGTCCTGAGTCTAGCCTCCACTACTCTTTCCCATAACTTCATTGTGTGGCTCATCAACTTTATTCCTCTATAGTTCCCACAGCTCTGCACATCACCCTTGTTCTTAAAAATGGGCACCAGCACACTTTTCCTCCATTCCTCAGGCATCTTCTTACTCGCTAAAATGCTATTGAACAAGCTTGTCAAAAGCCACCTCTCCGAGATGCTTCCATACCGCCACAGGAATGTCATCAGCACCAACTGCCTTTCCATTTTTCATCCTCTTTAATGCCTTTCTAACTTCCCCCTTACTAATCATTGCTAATTCCTGGTCCACCACACTTGCCTCTTCTACTCTCCCTTCTCTCTCACTTTCCTCATTCACCAACTCCTCAAAGTATTCCACCACCAAGTCTCCTACTCTCCTTTCCTGTTAGAAGATACACCAAGTACTCTCCTGCCTGTCTCTCTGATCACTTTCTTCATCACCCCTGTTTCCTTCACCAACATGTCCATTACAATCTGCACCAATCACGACTCTGTCTCTGTCTGGGATGCTCAGAACTACTTCGTCTAGTTCCTTCCAGAATTTCTCCTTCACCTCTAGGTCACATCGTACCTGTGGGGCATAGCCACTAATCACATTATACATAACACCCTCAATTTCAAGTTTCAGCCTCATCCCTCGATCTGATACTCTTTTCACCTCCAAGACATTCTTAGCCAACTCTTCTTTTAAAATAACTCCAACTCCATTACTCTACCCATCTACACCATGGTAAAATAATTTAAACCATGCCCCTAAACGTCTAGCCTTACTGCCTTTCCACCTGGTCTCCTGGACACACAATATATCAACCTTTCTCCTAATCATCATGTCAACCAACTCCCAAGATTTTCCAGTCATATTTCCAACATTCAAAGTCCCCACATTCAGTTCTAGGCTCTGTGCTTTCCTATTCTCTTTCTGCCGAAGAACCCACTTTCCACCTCTTCTTCGACTTTGACCCACAGTAGCTGAATTTTCACCGGCGCCCTGCAGGTTGACGGCGCTGGTGGCGGACGTTGTTAACCCGGGCCACGACCGATCCGGTATGCAATTCTTTGGATGAACGCTCATATTTGTTTGGCAAAGTTTTAACCCAGATGCCCATCCTGACGCAACCCTCTGCATTTATCCGGGCTTGTGACCGGCCTACAGTTTGCACTGGCTTGTGTGCCCCATAGGGCTGCATTGCCCAGTGTATCTGATATGATATGAAATGTCTCGGTGAAGTACCTTATTACAAGATAGGGCGTGTTCATGTGTGGTGTTTTTGTGTGTGTGTTTGTGTGTATGTGTGTGTGTGTTTTAGAGTATGTCGTAAAAACTAAAATTAGACGCATCCCATTGTATAGTTTACATTTAAAATGTGTTATAGTAACTATGTAGATACAAAGCAGGATCAAATACAACATGGTCATTGGTTGAGTAAAAATGACCCAAGATATATTTATCTGTCAAATTTTTCATTTCAATTCACTTCTATTTCATCATTCCTTCTTCTAAACAGTATTGTTTCCTTTCATCACTTTAGTGGTTCAGAGCTGCATTATTTAGCTCACACTTCCATCTATTGGCTCAGACATGCAACCGCAAAGTAACGAAAGGTCACAAACTCCTGGACCGGCCAAAATAAAAATCATGTGTATATACTACATTTCCAACAGTGTTGCCTGTTACTCAAAACAAAAAGTGACCTTATAAACAACTTATTTCTTCTTTAACAGAGCTAGAAACTAGCCAAAATGTAGTTAATATTTTTTTTCCTTTGAGATGAAATACTCATATTGTATTCATACTGTTATGAAAGGGGTGCACTTTTCTGACAATAAACCAGACTTTTATAATGTATTCAATAAATGGATGTAATAGTAATAATAATAGAGAGAGAGAAGTCTAAACCTGTCAGCTCTCTGATTGATTTACTCTCACACCATGTCAGTTAGAATGTGTAATAGATGTGTCTATGCAGTTTATCAATTATTATTTGTACTGTCATGTTATTTATTTAGTGTTTTTTTGTTGTTGTTGTTGTCCAACTGCAACCAAAAATGTAAGAAAAAACAAAGCAAACCTAAACATGGAGACATTTAGATGTGTTTCATGAAAAAAGGAGGCAGTAGATGAAAGTCTCGGAAGCGGTATCATGGTTGCCGAGATAAAGAGGTGAAGAAAACAGCTCAATAATATGTTCGACATGTTCGTTTAATTTCTGTCAGTACAAACAAGTCCTGCAGCCCTGTAGGGGCAGGCACCCTCCTGCTCGCAATATTAAATGTGAATCCTTGACATTTGCAACCTAAGTCTTAATTTTGAATGCTTGTCACATTAAGTGAAAACTGCTTCAGGTCGAGGCTGATCTTTAAGGTTGGGATACATCGATCGAGTCATCAAAACTTAGTTGAGTAAATGTGCCTCAATTACTGGAAAGAAAACTTGATACAGAATTATCCATACCATGGTTGGAGGCAAAAATAGCCTACCCCATCGCTGAGCAACAGCCACACAACAGATTTATATCAAATTGCTGTATACCACCGCAACAGTAGCATACAGTGATACAGCCACAACACCATTCATTCATTTATATTCTGTACCTCTTATGCTCACTAGGGTCGCGGGCGTGCTGGAGCCTATCCCAGCTATCTTTGGGTGAGAGGCGGGGTACACCCTGAACTGGTCGCCAGCCAATCGAAGGGCACATTTAAACAAACAACCATTCACTCACATTTACACCTACGGCCAATTTAGAGTCTTCAATTAACCTACCATGCATGTTTTTGGAATGTGGGAGGAAACCGGAGTACCCGGAGAAAACCCACGCAGGCATGGGGAGAACATAAAAACTCCACACAAGAGTTGGCCGGATTTGAATCCGGGTCCTCAGAACTGTGAGGCACATAGGCTAACCAGTCCCTCACCATGCCACCACTACAAAACCATGTAGAATATAAATGTTTTCCAAATGTTATTGATATTCTGATCATACAGCTACATGTGAAGGTCACAATATTAGCAGATCTCAGTATTATGCAACATAGAGTATTTACCCTGTTGTTAAATTAATACTGTACATCTTCATCATCATCATCAAAACTGGACAAGAGGGTATCATGCAGCTCACGAGCAACATATTAGTCCAGATAAATTTATTGACAATCGGAGACTACTGTAATTGCAGTAGTTTCATTCCTTGAGGAAAATATTAATGTTAATGAGTAATCTAATTGAATGAAATGAAATTCATGACTTTCTGAGTTAAGCTTGGACTGGAATGCTTTCCTTGTGCATTTACATTTTCCTTTCTCGGCTATTTTAATGAGTTTTAATGAGCCAAATAGTAATGGCAAATTAACATTTCCAAAGGAATCCTTAACCAAGGATATCGTTTGATGTGCGTCCTGCATCCTAGATGCACAAAAATGATCAGGAACGCAAAAAACATTGTGAATCTGCATCCACTGACCCACAACATTGCTTATCTTGGTATGTGTGCAAGGCTCGAATTAAGCGGTTTTGCATCCCAGTTTGCGGGTCAAAATTCGCATTTTGCGCATCAAAAAACACATTCAAAAGCAAAACTGCAAATCAGGTTTATCGCGGAGACGGTCGCGAAGACGGAAGCAGGCAGTGGCATATGTGACACAACACACTTACGTCACCGATGCGTGGATGCGGAAGTGAAGCATTCGATTGAGCGGGAAGACAGCGGTTGGAAAATGTGATGCCGAATTGAGAAGAGAGAGGAAAAATAAGACAAATGGCAAAAGTGTGGTCGCATTTTTTTTGTGAAATGCAAGGCAAGCACCCGTTCGTTGCAACATGGACCTTTCGAGTATGACGCCGTGTCGCGGGACCACAGAGACGAAGGTGAAGTTAAAATAGCACAAATCGGTGAGCTTAATGTTAGTCTACTTCACTAACATAACGTTCGCGCTGCGGGCTGCGGAGTCCATCCATCCATTTTCTGTACCGCTTATCCTCACTAGGTTCCCATATGTGCTGGAGCCTAACCCAGCTATCTTCGGACGAGAGGCGGGGTACACCCTGAACTGGTCGCCAGGGCACATATAAAAAAAACAACCATTCGCACTCACATTCACACCTACGAGCAATTTAGAGTCTTCAATCAACCTACCACCCATGTTTTTGGGATGTGGGAGGAAACCGGAGTACCCGGAGAAAACCCACGCAAGCACGGGGAGCACATGCAGACTCCACACAGGCGGGGCCGGGATTTGAACCCCGGTTCTCAGAACAGTGAGGCACATGTGCTAACCAGTTGCTCACTATTCCGCCGGGCTGCAGAGTGTCTCTTTTAATAATGAGTACCATCGAGTGTGTGGCTTATGTATTTTTTTCATTTATTATTATTTTTTGTACCGTGACAAGTACAGTATAATGCAACCATAACAGTAAAGACAGCGTGCTTTTTGCTCAGTGCAGTCACTGTGTGACATATCACATGCGAGTTCCTCCGCCCTTTCAGCCAATCAAATATGCATCGCAGGCAGTAATTACAGAAATCACTGACTGAGCACAGACCAGACAGAGACAAGGAGAGAGATAGAGAGAGAGAGAGAGAGAGAGAGAGAGAGAGAGAGAGAGAGAGAGAGTGAGAGAGAGAGAAAGAGAGTGAGACATTGTAAATTGAGTTAAAGGCGGGGAAAGATCAGAAAATGACCGACAAAGGAAAATAACATTTGGAAAAAATTGTGTCTAAAATGGATCAGGCAGAGTCATTTTTGTTTGTACTTCTCAGTGGGAAGTTCCCACAGGGAGCTCTTATTAAAAGTGCATATAATATTTGAAACATTATTATGAACCAAAACAAACATTTTGATCAAAAATAACCTCTAAAACAGTTCAGTGTTACGGTTTGTTAAATTAAAATATATAAAATTGTTTGAGACTTCACTGTTCTGTCAAGATGCCAAACCGAAAACGGGGAACTCAAGGTAATTCAGCACTTTATTTGAACATGTATAACCTTCTCTTTTTTACTGGCTCTTATTGTGAAATACATCCCTACTTTTATTTAATAAATGAGAGAACATTACACAGTTATGCTCGTATGGTTGATTGCCAGTGCAGCATTTTAAAGATGTCTCCAATTCTTTATCATGCTCTAATATCATTATATCAGTGGCATAAAAAAAACCATAAACGATACAGTCGTTTATCTTGAAAGTTTTGGGGAAAATATATTGTTCTAAAAAAAATGGCTATTTTGGCAGGCCTAAACACATAATATATTGAGAGAGAATAAGAGCAATGGAAAACACAAAAATAGTGTGCAAAGAGTATAATAGTTTAAAAATTAAAGAGTAACTGGAATCAAAATCTGCAATAACGGCACCGTGACGCAATGTAGCGGAGGATTACTGTATCTATATTCCGTGATGATAAGTTGCAGGGACTCATTGGTCCGGGCCTGGGACTTATTGCCCTATGTCATGTGCATCCTGGGACTCACATAGTCTCAAGTATAAAATGATCTATGCTTAACTGTACAAAGCTTTGCAAGATAATAATTGCAAATGGTTCATGAAAAGAAGACTAGTCTAAATGGAACAGCCCTTAAATGGTTCGGGTCCTACCTTGAAAGGAGTTATTTCGTAACCATTGGACATATTCAATCTCATCGAATGGCAATGACCTATGGGGTCCCTCAAGGGTCAGTTTTTGGGCCCCTCCTATTCAGCCTGTATATGCTACCCTTGGGTCAAATTCTTCAGCAGTTTAATGTTGACTATCATACCTATGCAGATGACACACAGTTATATCTAGCAGTGGCTCCAGATGGCTACAGTTCAATTGAGGTGTTGTGTCACTATCTAAAACAGATAAATAACTAGATGAGCCAAACGTTCTATAATTAAACCACAACATAACTGAGTTAATTGCTTTGGGCAGTAAATAAAAAAGGATTGCTGTTCGTAAAAGCCAAAGTCCAAAACCTTGGTGTACTGATAGATTTCCACCTGACATTCAAAGGTCATATCAAATCAATTACTAAAACAGCCTTCTACCAGCTGAAGAACATATCTGGAGTGTAGGGAGACCAGTCGAAGCTCACCCATGCTTTTATCTCAAGTACACTTGATTACTGTAATGGTCTTCTGACTGGACACCCCCAAAAGACCATTAAACAACTACAGCTCATTCAGAATGCTGCAGCTTAGGTTCTGACCAGAACAAAGAGGTGAGAACATATTACCCCAATTCTAAAGTCTCTACACTGGCTCCAAGTCAGCTTTAAAATAGATTTTAAAGTTCTGCTACTGGTCTATAAATCACTGAATGGTTTAGGTCCCGAATACATGAAAGAAATGTGAATGGATATAAACACAGTAGGACTCTGAGCTCGACAGACACTGGTCAGATAGTGGAGCAGAGTTCAAAGCAAACATGGTAAAGCAGTATTTAGCTGTTATTCTGCACACAAATGGAATAAGTTGCCAAGAAGTGATGTCAACCCCAAGTGTAATGGTCTTAAAGTCCAGGTTAAACATTTTACTTTTTTTCTCATGCTTTTTAGGGCATTGCCACCTTTAAATTATCTTTCTTGCGCTGTACACTGTTTTTATTGTATTTTACTCTTTGTTTTAAAAGTTTATAAGCTGTTTTTTCTTTGTTTTGAAATGCTTTAATGATGTAAAGCACATTGAGTTTGCTGTCATCTCTCACTCTCGTTTACTACCATTCATACATGATTCGGTAAGACACAATTTGGAATCGCTATTGTTTCCTCTACTTTCTGCTCCCTGTAAAGTTCATTTTAGTACAGACTAACCTTGTTTTGGTTCTGATTGGGGAGATTTGATGCTACCGCTGTTCAGGGTTAGGCCAGTGGACAACAACAAATTGGGAAAAATCCTTGACTTTTTGTTTGTTCACCTAGCTGTTCTTTTAATAAATATATGTGAAACCACTAATCTTTAACTAAACTGATGTACTGATTTTAGTGTGTAAATAAATTAAAGGTGAAAAATGTCAAAGTGCCCCTTGCATCCTTTGATCTCTGTGTATGCTGCTCTTGGAAAAAAGGCATGGACACGCCTGATGTACAGTTCCTAAATTGGTTGAGGATAAGTTTATAAAAACTTCCTCAAGCACTTCATTTTACAAACCAAATTTGAATCTACAAAATCATTTTCCATTACAACCAATAAGTAATAAGTGTAGTGACCCTTTATTTGAGCTGTGAAGCAAAGAATGTATTATTTCATACAAGTCAATGGACCTTCCCAAGGTCCCATCTGCCACAGAAACTGCCAACCTATTAGTCCAGCATGTTTTCTGTCTGAATGGAATTCAGTCTGACATTGTCTCAGACAGGGGACTCCAGTTTACCTCGCAGGTCTGGAAATTCATTCTGTGTAGCAATAGGCATCAGTTTGAGTCTCTCGTCTGGATACCATCTTCAGACCAATGGTCACTATGAGCAGCTCAAGACTGCACTTTGTTACATGAAACAGACCCATCCAGCCTGATGGAGTACCCAGCTAGCCTGGACTGAGTATGCTCACAACTCACTGCCAAATGCCTCCCTTGGTATGTCCTCTTTCCAATGCTCCTTGGGCTATCGACCTCCCCTGTTTCCCTCAAAGGAGGGTTGCCCTGGCTGTTCCATCTGTAAAGACCCACATTCATCAGTGCGCAAAAGACTGGAGACTGTCCTGTTCTGAACTGCTCCATGCCTCCTCAAGGTCTAAGGTACAAGCGAACTGCCACTGTATTCCTGCACTCCTCTACGCTGTTGGTCAAAAAGTGTGGTTAGGTACACCGAACCTTGAAGGTGGACCTTAAGAAACTGGCACCCTCTGATTCATTGGACCTTATGAGATTGAAGTACTGGTGAAACCGAGATCAGTGTGTCTTAAGCTCCCGTTTTCTTCATTGTATGTTCCATGTCTCACATGATAAACCAATGTCCTTTAGTTCACTGACCCTACCCCCACTCCATGCCCCCCAGTGCCACCCCCTCATCCTCCCCAAATCATTGACATTCATCCTGCCTAGACTGTTAACAAGCTCCTGGATGTGCATCGCTGAGGCCTCCAGTACCAAGTCAACTGGGAAGGTTATGGACCAGTTGGAATTCTGCTCAACCCATTCTGGGCATTCAAAATTCAAAATGGTGTTATTATGGGACAATTGGGTCTGAGCTGAATCGGATGAAGGTTATCAGGGGAGCTAAAACTCAGTGATTCCAATTTTAGCAATAATCATTCAGATTATTTCTCCACAAAAGGGTTCACTTAAAGAATAGTTGGTGTGGGGGTGTTACTTCTCATTAACCACAGAGAAATAATGTCTGTTCTTGTGGGGGGGAAAAAAAGGCTTTTCTCTCTTTGTGAACCTGCATAAATGTGTGGACTGTGAAAATTGTGTAACAATGTCCTTCTGCCAAAAACCTTCGGCATAACATCAAACTTGTGATTTCTGCCCATCTGCTTGTCATCTCAGTCTAATATTTAAGATTATCTGCCAGACTTATACTATAAACTGTGGTAATATAAGAGTATTGACTATGTTTTTTGTCCTTACCTGTGACAAAGGTACGATATAGCAGGTACATGTAGCACCGATAACACTAGTGTAGATTTCTGTTAGTATACAGTATTGAATAAGACATTTTGCAAAGTAATCCTTATTAGTACTTGGACTTATAATACACTCTGACAGCATGTACCATATGGCGAGTTGGAACTAACATAACACATCTGTTCTGTGGATTGAACGAAATACTAATTAATTACCAACTCTCTCATTTTGACATTAATAACATTACATTCCCATCAATTAACAATAATGTGTCACAGCTGTTCTCTCCAACCTTTGTCACAAGTATGATACAACAATATCAATATTAGTATAACATAAAATGTATTCTAGGACAATACATTGACACCTACAAGTTAAGAATCGTTGCCAACTGGTGTTGCAGGCAAAACAAACATTGTCATATAGTAACAGGGCCATGTTAAAGTACAATAAGGGATCAATATAATGTAGAAAATGGTTTCAAAGCCCCACTTAACACACATCGTAAAGGAATTCCAAAAATACATTGAGTGAATTAAACCTAATCGGCAATGCTTGAAAATATTGTATAGTTTCGTACAAAATCCCGTGATTAAAATCAATAATAATTCAAGCAGTAGTGCTTCTTGACCCCTCTGCCTGGCCATTCTGGACCCCTTTTCCCCTTCCTTCATGTCCAACCTCCTGTACAACTCATCATACCCTTTCTGTTTTGCCTTTGCCACCTCCCTCTTCACCTCCAGTGTCCTTTCCTTGTACTCCTGTCTGTTATCTTCAGTTATCTCACTTTCCCATCTTCTTTGCTGACCTCTTTTCTGTACACGTTCCTGAATCTTCTCGTTCCGCCACCAAGTCTCTTTATCTTCTTTTGTCTGCTCGGAGGCTACACCAAGCACATTCCTTCCTGTGCTGGAGCCTGTCCCAGCTAATTGCGGGCAGGAGGCGGGGTACACCCTGAACTGCTTGCCAACTAATCCCAAGGCACATATAAAAAAACAACCATGCGCACTCACATTCATGCCTATGGGCAATTTAAAGTCTTCAATTAACCTACCCTGCATGTTTTCGAGATGTGGGAGGAAACCGGAGTACCCGGAGAATACGCACGCAGGCACGGGGAGAACATGCAAACTCCACACAGGCGAGACCACATTTGAACCCGGGTCCTCAGAACTGTGAGGCGGTTGTGCTAACCAGTCATTCACGGTGCCGACTGATTTTCATTAGTTATTTTTATTTATTATTACTTATTTAAGTTATGTTATTTCAGTGACCAGGTTTTTCTTTCTTGGTGGTGTCAAACCCAAGGCCTGGGGCCCAGATCCGTCCTGCCACATCATTTTATGTGGCCTGCGAAACCAAATCATGTGCTTGGACTTCATTTTCTTGCTAAAATGCTTAAATTTCTAATTGTCTTCACTTTTAAAATTATGTTGTAAGCATTTGTTGTTACCATTCACCTTTTAAAATAAACTGAATAGTTGAACAAACAGTTTCTCCTGACTTCTGATTTCAAAAGTAGTTATCAATCAAATTGTCATGTATATGCAATACTATGCAGCGATCATACATTTATATGGGTTCACAGTCATATCGGCCCTCGAGTGAAATCATAACTACAATATGGCCCAAGACAAAAATGAGTTAGACACCGAGAAAATTACCAACAGTTTTTCCCACATATTTATATCTGATGGTGTGTTGAAAGCATAATATTTGAGATGCAAATGTGATATAGTGCAATTAATATTTTTACAAATCCATCCATCCATCCATTTTCTGAGCCGCTTCTCCTCACTAGGGTGCTGGAGCCTATCCCAGCTATCATCGGGCAGGAGTCGGGGTACACGCTGAACTGGTTGCCAGCCAATCGCAGGGCACATACAAACAAACAACCATTCGCACTCACATTCACACCTACGGGCAATTTAGAGTTGTCAATTAACCTACCATGCATGTTTTTGGGATGTGGAAGGAAACCAGAGTGCCCAGAGAAAACCCATGCATGCACGGGGAGAACATGCAAACTCCACACAGGCGGGACCCGGGATTGAACCCCGCTCCTCAGAACTGTGAGGCTCTAACCAGTCGGCCACCGTGCCGCATATTTTTACACATACCTGAAAATATCTGTCCGATGTTAAATAGAGAACTAACTTCACCTTAGTGAAAATCCAAACTGCCACTGTGAGGTGCAAAAAAGAACAGGGACACTGAGGTAATCATGCCAATGGGGAAAAAAAACCTGCGTTCCCAAACCTCATGTTTCAAAACACCATTCAGATTTCTGAAAGAATAATTGGGGGAAAACCCCGTCGAGACAGCCTGGATCTGACTCCTTAAAAAAATCACAGCATGGTACTATTTTTCTCCCATATCTGTCATTTGAATCTGTAGTGTTAAATATTTTAATGATCCTCCCTGTCACAAGATGTCTAAACAGCTTTCTCCCTGTGAGTTGATGTCATTGCTGGCCTTTTATAACATAATTAAACTTCTAAATTCAAGCTGAACTCATAACATAAGCCATGATTGTAACTCTTGATGACATGTCAGAACAAGGCCTAATTCATTCTATCAAATTCATTTGTAAGATGTATGATGCACATACACACCTACAGTAGTTCATGTTGACCTTTCTTTCGGGAGATAGCCTTCCAATGAAACACAACCCAAAAGGTCAACTGCACCCTGAAAATATGACCTATAGTGTACTGATGTTGATTTCCACATTGGTAAAAGTAACAAGGACTAACAAAAGAGGAAATTCCGGTTAATGGCCATCCTTTATCTAAAACAACAGTGTCATTAAAATGCCTTCCTTTTGATTTTCCAAAATGAAGGCCTTATCTGTCACATAAAATGTTTCAAACTTGGTTATTACAAACATTTTTGAAAAATGTCTTAAAATATTTTGATATAATATTGAGCCAATCCCATGAATGAGAGGTCATAAATTTCATTGTCTTTTAAAGGGTTTTTAAAAGTCTTAAATTTGACATCCCTTAAACCTGCAGAGACCCTGTAACTAACGCCTTGCTCATCCCCATTAAAGTATATTGTCACGATTGGATAGAGACTGGACCCAAGAGCAGGCGGAGGCTGAGAGGTTATGATGAACAGTTTATTGAAAGGGAAATTGGGATGGTCCTTGAGATGTGCTGGCTGTTGTTGAGGTAGAGAATATGTGGCAGACAGTGATGAGGACGGGCGGCTGGCTTGACGGCAGGGTGGCAGAGATCCACTTGACGAGGGACAAGGAGGATACACTGAGGACAACGAAGAACACGTAGGTCAGAACGATGACAAAGAACGGAGTGTCTTAATTGGAGACTTGGGAGCCATTGTACCTGGAGAAGCTGCAATACTCTGTCGAGAGTTTCCGGGATCTGGTAGGCTTATATGCATGTGATGATGAGGGGTGATTGATGACAGGTGTGCACCCGAGGTGGTGCTGATTACTGTGACTAGAGAGAGGGAGAGATAGAGAGAGGGCGAGAGGAGCCCAAAGTGCCACCCAGGCTCCAGCAAAAGGACTGGAGGGCACACTTCATGATAGTACCTCCCACACCCCCACAGGTTTCCCCGGGTGTGCCCCATAAAAGTCCCTAATGAAGGAGTTGTCCAATATTAACTTCCAGGAGCGCTCCTCCGGACCATACCCCTCCAAGTCTCCCAGTACTGGAAACCCCTCCCCCTGGATTGAACCCCGGTCCTCAGAACTGTGAGGCTGACGCTCTAACCAGTCGGCCACCGTGCCGCCAGGGATGGGTACATAATAGACATATTTGGAAAAGCTATCAATAATAGTGAGAATGATCGAGTTACCTTCAGAGGGGGGTAGGCCAGTAATGAAGTCCAAAGCAATGTGAGACCAAGGGCGGCTTGGGATAGGCAAGGGACGCAGCAGACTAGCTAGGGGCAGTTGTGAAGACTTCCCTTGGGCGCAGATGGAGCAGGCTTGGACGAACTCACGGTTGTCTTATTTGCGGCTGGGCCACCAGAAGTGCTGCTGGATGAACTGAATGGTGCGGGTGTTTCCAGGATGACAGGTGAGCTTGGAGTTGTGGGCCCACTGAAGGACGTCAGAGCGTGCGGAATCGGGTATGAACAGACAGTTCGGAGGCCCGGTTTTGGGATCCGGGTGAGTCTTTTGAACCTCCTTAACCACCTGTTCGATCTTCCAAGTGTCTGCGAGAAAGGGAGGATGGGTTCTGGTTCTGGAGGGCTGGGGGGGTGGGGTGGGGGGGTGAGTAAATCCGAGACAGTGCTTCAGATTTGCTATTGTGAGAACCAGGCCGGAACGAGAGACTGAAGTTGAATCTGGTCAAGAAGAGGGCCTTTTCACGTTGTGCATGGTTACCAACCATCTCTGTTTCCTGCCATAGCCCCAGAATCCACAGTTCCAGCGGCATTAACCTTGGTGAGACGCTGCAGGAGGACCTGGGAGCGAGCCCGCCAGATGCTGCTGCGCCAGGGACGGTCCTACAAAGCCGCTGCTGACCGTCGGAGGACACCGGCCCCGAACTACAAAGTGGGTCAGCGAGTTTGGCTTTCGACCAAACATATTCCACTCCGGGTGGAGTCCAAGAAGCTCGCTCCCAGGTTCGTTGGGCCCTTCCCCATCACAAAAATCATCAACCCTGTCACCGTGAAGCTGAGGCTCCCAAGGTCTATGCGGGTCCACCCTACTTTTCACGTCAGCCTACTCAAGCCAGCCCGGGAGTCCCCTCTGGTCCCGCCTTCCAGGCCCCCTCCTCCCCCCCGGTTTGTGGATGGGGGCCCTGTCTTCTCTGTGAAGCGGTTGTTGTCATCTCGTCGGAGGGGCAGGGGGTTTCAATATCTGGTGGACTGGGAGGGCTATGGGCCTGAGGAGCGTTCCTGGGTACCGTCTGCGTTTATCGTGGATGATTCGCTCATTCGGGACTTCCACGTTGCGCATCCAGGGGCCCCAGGGCCGTCTGGGGCCGGCCGTTAAGGGGGGGGTACTGTCATATGTGTGTGTGTGTGTGTGTGTGTGTGTGTTCCGGGTTTTGTCTTCCCCCCCGTTTCACACACACCTGCTCCTGTGAGCATCTTCACCACCTGTGCCTCGTTCACCCTAATTACCCCTTGTATATAACCTCGTGTCTCATTTCCTCTCGTTGCCAGTTCGTTGTACCTTGTCGTCGCGTTCCAGCATTCCTTGTTTCCACGTCATAGATTCACAGTAAGACTTGACCCTGTTCCGATTATCGATCTTGCCTCTTTGCCTCATGTTTTTGGATACTGTTGCCTCTCTTGGATTGCCTGCCTGTGTACCGACCTATGCCCGTCTATTAAACCTCTCTTTTTGGAAACTGTCCATTTGTTTTGGAGTCGTGCATTTTTGGGTCCTATCCTCTGTTCCGTTCATGACACTCTGACTTTTTTAGGAAATGGAAGTGGTTGGAGAGGGAGTTGGAGATGATGTGCTAAACCTTCGTGAATAAAATTATTATCGGGACCGGAAATCATTAGGGCTACTATGGGTGTGTTATGAGCGGAACCTAGAATGTAAGAAGGAATGGGCATACGGGAGTGAGAGCTAGAGGAATTGGTGGTTTGACTCACCACGGTGCTCTCGGGTCGTGGTGAGCATGGTATTTTGGTCACAGGGAGCATGTGGCAATGAAGTGACCTGATTGACTGCAATAAATGCACAGCCGCTGGATGACGCAACGCTGATGTTCCTGGGGGTCTACTCGGGTGTTACCAATTTGCATGGGCTAATCAGGTGCAGTGTGGGGTGATGAAGGGGCAGTAGGTGGTGCAGAAGGCGGGTGAGATGCTGACGGCGTGGTGCTCACGGACGTAGTAATTTTACGCACTCAGATCCCCCCTCTATCGTGCTCTCTCTCGCAATCTGTTATCGAGACGAATGGCGAGTGCAATGAGATCCTCGAAAGAGGAGGGCTCGTCCTGGGCAGCGAGCTCATCTTTAAGATGTTCCAAAAGGCCGTTAAGGAAAATCCCCCTGAGCGCAGCGTCATTCCACCCGCATTTTTAGTATCCTAAATTAAATGAGCAGCTATGGAACTAGCTCCCTGAGTGAGCGTAAGGAGGCAGCGGGTGGCTTCTATCTGCCCTGAATGGGGTGATCAAAAACCTATTTAAGTTCGGCAGCAAGAGAATCGAACGACTGGAGTACCGTAGAGGAGTTGTGCCATTTAGCTGCTTTACCGCGGAGGAGGTTAGCGACAAATGGGACCTTTGATTGTTTGGTGGGATAACTGTACGTTTGAAGTTTGAAAACTAGGGAGCAAGGAACTGGCTACATGAACCTAGGTCCCCGGAGTATGGCTCGAGCGGAGGAATATGAGGTTCTTTGTACGGGAGGCGGGATGGATTGGAGGCTGCGCGCTTGGAAGGAGTATTTACGGGAGGAAGGTCAGATTGCATTTTCGAAGACGGAAGGGAGTGTAAGGATTCCATGATTTCTTCAAGCACTTTGTCCTGTCTCTCTATGTGGGCACCTTGGAGGGTGAGTGCATGTTTTAGTGCCTCCGGGGTTGCTGGGTCCATGGCTGGCCATAGTATTCTGTCAGGATCAGATCGAGACTGGACCCAAGAGCAGGCGGAGACTGATAGTTTGTGATGAACAGTTTATTGAAAGGGAAATGGGGATGGTCTATGAAATGCGCTGGCGGTTGTTGAGGCTGAGAATACGTGGGAGGCATTGACGAGGACAGGTGGCTGGCTTCATGGCGAGGTGGCAGAGATCCACTTGACGAGGGACACAGAGGATACACTGAGGACAAGGAAGAACACAAAGGTGAGAACGATGACAAGGAATTGAATCTTACTTGGAGACTGGGGAGCTGTTGTACGGCAGGAGAAGCTGCAATACTCTGGTGAGAGTCTCCGGGATCTGGCAGGATTATATGCATGTGATGATGACGGCTGATTGATGAGAGGTGCGTGGCTGAGGTGGTGCTGATTACTGTAAAAGAGAGAGGGAGGGAGAGAGACAGAGAGAGGGCGAGAGGAGCGCAAAGCGCAACCCAGGCTCCAGCAAAAGGACTACAGGGCACAGTTCATGACATATATTGTATTATATTTAGACATTTTAGAATTAATACAGGAAGAAAAAAGTACAAACTCCAACTGCAACGGACAATAAAAAAAAAACGCTCACTAAATTGTCGGTACCCCCCTACCATCCTTGAGGAATTGCACGCTGCCAGAACTAAGACAAGAGCATCCTGGTCATCAGCTCTTCCAGCTCCTTCCCTCAGGTAGGTGCTATCGAACAATGCAAACTCAAACAAGCAGACATTCCAACAGCTTCTTCCCTCTTGCCATTAACCTGTTAAACAGTTAACTTACTATTCCATTGTACCATGCCGCCAATTTTGTTTTGAGATTATCATCACACCTCTGTCGGGCCAATTATACATTATTCGTGTACTCACTGTAGTCGTCTCGCCACTCTGCACTATTTACATATCTGTTGTTGACCAATACTGGCCACCCATGTCCTTGAGAAGTATCTGCACCATTTGCACAATTGACACTATTCCAGATCATCACACTTCTAGTCACTTTAAACTGCTTAAATTTCTTGTAGTCTCTGCGCCCTTTGCACTTTGGTCACTGTACCAGATTATTGCTCTATTAGTCATTTCAAACTGCTCTAAATTGCAAGAGCACTCTGCATCATTTGCACAATTGTCAAAAAACGAAAAAAAAATTGTATCAGCAATACCACATTACCGGTAACCTTTCATTGCTCAGTGACTCTCTGTACTGTGTTTTTTATGTTTTTGTGTCTCATAAGTATTTTCTGTCAAATGGCTGTCTGTTGTCGTACTAGAGTGGCTCCAACTACTGGAGACAAATTCCCAGTGTTTTTGACATACTTGGCAAATAAAGATGATTCTGATTCTAAAAGTAAACAATCACATCTGGTCATATGCAGCTAAAAAGGGGACTGTGCTCAAAAAAAAAAAAAAAAAAAAAAAAAAGGTCCTTTGACAACCTCGAGCAACTGTGACAAGCTGCTGATGGGGATAGGTGTGAGCATGTCATGTCTAGTCTTTGGCAATATCATTAAATGTAGGAGGCCTCGAGGCATATATATGAGCTAAGTGACTAGAAGAGCTGTCACTTCTAATTTTATAACCCCAACATTGAGATCACTCTCACTTTAACATCATGTTGTAGGTGTTACTGCATACATTTGCATATTTCTTTAGCTTTTTTCTTTTAACACATAATACGTTCAGTAATTGGGGTTCAATCTCCAGCCCCGCCTGTGTGGAGTTTGCGTTTTCTCCCCGTGCCTGCGTGGGTTTTCTCCGGGCACTCCGGTTTCCTCCCACATTCCAAAAACATGCATGGTAGGTTATTTGAAGACTCTAAATTACCCGTAGGTGTGAATGTGAGTGCGACTGGTTGTTGTTGTACCCCGCCTCCTGCCCGATGATAGCTGGTATAGGCTACAGCACTCCCACGACCCTTGTGAGGATAAGCGGCTCAGAAAATGGATGGATGGATGGATGGAATACGTTCAGTATGGTGAGCATAGTATTGTTCTGCATTTCATTTAATGAGGACATGTTTGATTTCCTTCCTTTCCAAAAGAAAGAAGTAACACACACCCCCATATTATTTGGCTGCACAAAAGAAGCGAAATATTGGAAGCATTTCTCATTAAGATGCTCGACAGTTATACAGCACTGTAAATTGCAACGACATACCAAATACAGCACAAAAATATAATGATACATTGACAAGTAATGGCCCACATTAACTTGCACCTAAGTACTTAATAATGTGTAGTGTGAGTGTTTATTTTTACTAGCCACCTGTTTATTTTAATTTTAATGTCGTCATTTTCAATGTATTTCCAATTGTGAACAGTTTGGCTGGTGCAATCTGCATATGTTCCATTTGTTGGGAGATAACGTAAAATTGCTTTCCTCTCTGTGACTGTCATCAGTGTTGTGTTGAATACATACAGTATGTAGAGAGTTACAAACTTGCTCAGGGAAAGTAATGTTCCTTTACGCCATCAATTGCTTGGCCTGTCTCCAGTGTTAGTAAATAAAGATAAAAGATGATATCAGCTGTCATTTGTTAAACAAAATGATAGTAAACAGAAGAAAATGTATTGTAATGTAGAGGATCAGCATAGACTGGAAATTTTGACCATATTTCCACCAATTTATCAGGGATGCACACAGTCTGGGAAAAAAAAACCCCAGAAGAGATAACTCTGTTCTCAGAGAAATGAATGTGTACTACTTGGAAATGTTAAGCCATGGTGAATGTATTATATAAAATCATTATTTAATCCGCTCACTGATGTAATCTGTCGAACGACACACACGAGATCTGTTGATGCAATTGGGCTTTTTTCCAAAGTAGATTCAGTGCTCTGGACTTTTCGTGTCATGCCAGCCAAGCAGCTGTGTGCTCTCCAAAATGTGCCAGATGCTCTGAGCTGAGCACGATGGCTAAAAATAATACTAAGCATTATTAGGGTCCGACCAAGTTGGCATGCTACAGTCACAGCCTGATTTGGGTTAACGTTTACTACTTACATTTTTAGGGTTTTCTTTTTTTTTTAGACTTTGTATGAATTCAATTTTCCCCAACTTACAGTTTGGCATGGACAATCCCCAAAACATTGGGAGCATGCGGGCCCAGTTGAGCGGTCATACCTCAACCCAAAAATTTAAAGCTTGATCCCTACATGGGTGGCACAGTGTTTGAGTCGTTAGCATGTCAGCCTCACAGTTCTGAGGTTGGGAGTTCCAACCTTCCTGTGTGAAGTTTGAATGTTCTCCCTGTGCTTGTGTAGTTTTCTCCAGGGACTCCACTTTATAGTTGAAAATCAGAACTTTCAACATAGTGTGCCGCTTGTTTTGTTTTTGAAAGAACATTTATTTTTGGGCAGTGCACAAACCCAAACAAAAAACAAGCATGCTATGATGTGAATTGCAAAGACCACTTCATGGTGCATTAGTATTATCAGATTAAAGAGTTATGTTTTTGATGAAATTGGGAGCGACTGTTTGCATAGGCAATTAATGTCAGCCTCACAAATGCCTGGGTTATCTATAAGCGGGACAGCAAGCCTGTTAGTGAGAATGGTGTTTGTGAAAAAAAATCAGGATGCAAAAGGTTCAAGGGTGCAAAAGGGCAGTCATATTTTCCTCCCGAAGCTCATCTTCATCTGTTGACAGCCTGAGCACCGTTGCTGATATCCTGTCTGAGGATATCGTAGCCACACCTCAACTGATGCGGTTTCACCAGTCCTTTCTTCCACTACCAGACACATCTGCAAATACTGCAGAAAAAGGAACATTTTCTGCTCAAATTTGGCCTGAAGTGTCTGCATGCTCCAGCTCTGCATGCATAGAGCACAACTGTGTTATTAGGTACAATGGAGCAGAGTCCTATTGTTATAATGACAATGATGTTATAATGTTTCCAGGGAAAGTAAAATGGCCATGTTATATGCATCAACAACACTTTGGGCTTGAAATTTTGAATTTGCAATGAGTGCCCTTTTAATGATTAATAATTCTTGGAGCATTCCCGCAGTAATAAACATATTGTTAAAATAATTCAGTGTCTAAACTGAGCATAATTGCATTTGTAAATGCAGACTTTTTTAATACAGTTCTTACACTGGATCTGCTGGATGGTGCAGCTGTAACAAATGTACAGAAAAAAATATATATATTAGGTCAGGTGACAGCAATCGATGAACCATTTTCCATCCATCCATTGTCAACACCGCTTATCCTGCTTAGGGTCACGGGTTGCTGGAGTCTATCCCAGCTGACTTCGGGCGAAAGGCGGACTACACCCTGAACTGGCCGCCAGTCAGTCGCAGGGCACAATTAACCTTTTTTTGTTGTTGTTGTTTAAAAATATGCACCACAACAGCAAATGATTACACTGAGTATTTTTATTACTCTGAGAGACATTTTAGAGTACGAGGCTGTGCAGCTGTGTCACTCCCCTGAGCATTGTGGTGCTTTCCTCACAGGGCACCTCAGCAGTAAAACAAACTCATGATTTCCCTCTTTTTTTGCTGCAGCAGACCTTGATCGGACAACCCTCTGGTCAAAAAAGCCCCATCTTTACTGACAAGAGTTGCTAACAAATATAAAACTAGGTTGGTATTGTAGCTTGGAACACGACAATCAACAGACTTATTTTCACAACTTCATAGTTATTTTCTGACTCTGTGTGTCAGTCCTGTGATTGATAGCTGATCAATCAGGGTGTACCCTTCCACTCTCTTCTGTGCCATCTGGCATAGGCTCCAGTTGCACAGCCTAAGTAAAATAGATGATGGATGGATGGAAGAGTTGTTGACCTTGCCATTTTTTATCAAGGGGGCAGTATGTTTCAGATATACAGTATTATTATCTAACATATTTAAAATTATGTATGAATCACACAGGTAATTTCAGTTTTCTATCTAACCATGCAGCTGTTGGTGGGCTTGTCCAGAATGTTAAATCATCATCACACTGAGTGAACAGGTCATTTGGCAAGCTGTGGAAGTCAGTCATCTCCAAGTACCAAAGGTGAAACTGTCAATTGCTGCAGCAGGAAATACACTGTGGTTACCCTTCCCTTCTGGTCTACTCCATTTCAAGCTTCATAAGAGACTCGCACTCACACACCCTGCTCCCTTCCACTACCCTACGAATCAGCAGATCTGCAACCTGTCAGAAGTGATGAATAGAGGCCGCCTGCAGCTGTGGCTGCCACCACAGGCACAGATGGATGTTAGTTGACTGCTTAAAGTGCTTCCTGCACCATGGTGGTCAACATAGTCCAGGGAAACTGCAATGGACGTTATTTTGTGTTCAAGTTACTGTTACTGATGTCCTAACTGTGTGTGCCACTTGTAGAGCCTCATAGGTCATAACATTAACGGTTCCGAAATGCTGGTCAACCTCCAATTATTGGAGGTTCAGAGCAATTTGTCACAGAGGGAATTTTGGAAATACAAAGAATTCGACACAGAGTCAAACTGTTGCAATCATAAAACTGCAAGGTGATTGTTAGCCACATTGCAAAAGCATCTCATACAACTAATCTTCTGTATGCTTACTTGTTATACGTGTATAATAAATAAGTCCATCACAGCTACAGTGTATCATAAAATGTAAAACTGAGTTTTTCTCAGTTTCATTTGCATTACTGAAACTCGGAGCCCCTTGATTTACATCACCATATTTGTAGCAAAGTCTCCGCCTCCAAATTTCCGAACACATTTGCATTGTTTTTACACATTTCTCTGACCTTTTTCAACACAGTTACCCAGCTCTCAAAGAAAAGTCTCATCCAAACACAGCATTTGCCAGTGATTTATTTTTTATTTTTTTCCTATTAACCTTTATTTATCAAGGTAAGGCCATTGAGAACAGATTCTCATTTGCAATGCCAACCTGGCTGCAGACTACATGGCAAATAAAAGCAAATACAAATTTATTTACCACAGCACTCAAATATGAAAGAGTTACCACAGTAGTTACCACAGTTTAAAAAAACAAACATAAAAAGTAAATTTTTTTGGCAAATTTCAGAAGCAGTGGTGCCATAAGGGGGTAATGACAATTTTCAGTGTTAGTAAGTAGTGGTGTTACAAGTAGCGGTGTTACTAGTTTAACTAGATTTCTCAACGGTGTGGTTGTCGTATCGTGTGTTTTTATTATAAAATAGCTTTTCAGTAGCAAAGCTACTTTCGTGATAACATAGCGATAGCACTGTAGTGTTCAAAGAAGCTACATTTGCTTATTCTTCTTATATTTCTGAACCTCAAATTATATCTCGTCTCTTTGACGTCACATCAGCTACCCTCTTGCTGATGCCCGTCCTTGACAGTGCACAAGTGGATACAATGGCAGAGGACGGTGCAGATGTGAATATATTTTGTCAATCCCCACGGCCCATAGTGGTTGACGAGATGGACTCGCCTTTGGACACCTGTGTGGGCCATACCTTCACAAATTCATGCTACTTATTTTCGAGTCCTCACAGAACACTTGCACGGCAATGCCAAAAAGAAGCTCCTGTAAACATCTAATATAACATCTAATCTCATCCAGCACAAATTTAAGGTTTCCTGAAATTAACACAACAATTGCCAGTTAACCTAGTCATCACAACTCAGTCAACATTCAGCAAGCATCACCATCATCTTACATATAGCCCTATCTTTTGGCAGCAACATAAAAAACATTTATATGTGTGTCTCTGTTTGGTGTGAAGGGCATTTAGACAGGAAGAGAAATGAGAAGACAGATGAAGCTGAAGTGTATAACTTTGGGTTAATAAATTAGACCAATTTTCAACCTTCCCTTTGTATCAAAAATACTGGAATGTGCTGTCACATCTCAACTGAAAGATCATCTCGCCACCAAAAACCTCTATGGTACATTTCAATCCAGATTCCACTCCAACCACTGCACTGAAACAGCCTTCCTCAATTTTACAAACGACCTACTGATCTCCTCTGATAGGGGCAATCACAACATTCTCACCCAACACCTCTTCAACCTTTACATCTGAACTTAAGCCGACCTTCCTTAAATCTCTGAATGCAACAGGTTTTTGATCGATGAATATTTCCAAGTATGTCCACTTCTGTGACTTTCTGTGACTCTTCGGTCTCTCTGTTGCAATCTGCAAATGACACTTTGTGGCACTCTACTCTTAGTGTCCGCTTGTCTTGTTTGAAGTATCACAATGGTGAAGTACTGTTGATCAATTTTTAGGTGTCATTTTGGTCTCATGATGTCAAAATATAAACAGCATGAGGAAGATGACTGTTTAAATACCAATTCTAATTGAACCAGGATATGTATTGCTGGTTCATGGATCGAGCACCTGTTGTGAACTTAACTGTTCAGCTCCTTGTTAAGTACTTCCTCAATGTGCCAGCTCAGCAACTCCGTACACCAGTTGACTAACATGCATGTGCTATGGTGTTCATTCACTAATAAGTTCCATAGACACACTATAGGCTTTAATTGCTTGTGCTGGGACCACTAATAACAACACAGGTTATATTAACATATCAACTCACATGATCTTACAGGTGTTTAGACACTAAAAAAGAATCCCACCGCACCACTCGTCGGTGACACTGCATTGCTCATTTCCCACATCCTGTCCTGCTCTTTTCCGTCATCTCTCATCTCATCTCATCTCATCTTGGTTAGTTATGTCCTCACCAAGTGTCATCCCCCCCATCCACAAATAAGAACAATTTGACTGTTATAATGTTACTTGTGCTCAAATATCAAGACAGTTTCACCATTGTTCTGCTGTAGTTCACACCCCTATTCCCCTTGTTCGTTCTGTCCCTCTGTCTGTCCCCTAAAACCCTTTTCTGTCCGGCTGCATTTTCAATAAACAGAATAACTAAAAAATAAGCAAAGGGAGTATTTCAAACTGCCCTCGTGTATAATGAGCATTTTTTCGCAAAAAAAAAAAAAAAATTGTTCTGTGAATTATACATAGGTATAGGGGAAAATGGAAAAAACGTTCACATTTTATAAATGACCAGCACGGTGTACGACTGGTTAGCATATCTGCCTCACAGTTCTGGGGACTGGGGTTCAAATCCCGGCCCCGCCTGTGTGGACTTTGCATGTTCTCCCTGTGCCTGGGTGGGTTTTCTCCGGTTTCCTCCCACATCCCCAAAACATGCATGGTAGGTTGACTGAAGACTCTAAATTGCCCGTAGGTGTTAATGTGAGTGCGAATGGTTGTTTGTTTCTATGTGATAACATAACAAACCCATTGAATTCAGTTTTTCCCAAAAGCACATATTTTTGGCAGGGCTGTATCAAATCTGAACAGGGAATAATATTATTACAGACTAGCATTTACATCAGGCCTTTAGTTCATGTTAATGCAGGTTGTGGATGTTTTTGTATTTCACAAAAACACACTCGTACAACTGTGGCAAATGAGAGGGAGAAAAGATGTGTAAAATTGATGTCTACAAAGTTCTCTTTACTTGTGAGAGACCCCAAGGTCACCATACTTCTCAGTTAGATTTGAAATTCATATACAGTACTTCCTCTCTTGGGGCAAAATATACATAAATGATTTGGACTAAAATATAATATTCTGATTGCTTTTTGCGGGAGCTGCTATCTGAGTTGAGGTCAATTCCATTTCATTTCAACGCTCTTCATCAAAAATCCCCAAAACGGCAATTTCTTGACACTTCATCTAGAGCAGTTATACAAATACTCCTTATGTATTTAAAGAACTATAAACGAATCTGTGACAGTAATAGGGGAAAAAATATCTTCTGCCCTGATGAAAACATGAGCAAACTCAATGTGGGTCTACCATTGGCCTCATCTTTTTGAATTAAGACTGAAAAAGAGGAAAGAAAAAAAAATTCTTGTGGAGGGAAGAAAAACTTGCAGGACAATAGTGATAACTATTAACTAAGTGCTCATATTCTAATATATTGTATCGTTATCGCTCAAAGTGCATTGATATTGTTACTGGCTAACCCATATTAAAGAGTTTCATTCATTCATCTTCCATACCGTTTATTCTCACGCGGGCCACGGGCGTGCTGGAGCCTATACCAGCTACCTTCAGGCAAGAGGCGGGGTACACCTTGAACTGGCCGCCAGCCAATCGCAGATTAAAGAGTTTGACTTTCCAATATTTTTATACAGTTTATTCTCTACCATATACTGTCAACACTTTGTATTTACATCGTGTTTTTAACATATGACTGCTCCATTTCTTGCCACTTTTGACGGACTGAAGAATTGCAAGGCAGACAATTATGGCACTGATGGATAAAGGGAGCACATCGACAACGTCGGGGGTTGTGTGTAAACTTGTAATACTACTATGCTATATAAATTAAACAATTTACCAGTCATTATATGCACGTATTCATTATTACTATCAGTGGTCATTTGACCTGCTGTACATTACATTTCTACAACTAATTCTATTAATAAGAGTGATGATATCGACAATAATATGTGCAGTAGTGCTGTTCATGACAGGTCTGGAGGCAGAAGCAGCTGCTGCAGGAAAGCGAGAAACTGCAGCATTAGTAACAACCATGAAGCTGATATGAAAATGAACAGATGGAGATAAGGAGAGGGAGGGAGGAGTTCAATGCATCACGGGAAATCCCCTGACAATTTCTGCCACATACATACATATAGTAGGATTTAGCACTGACCCGAGCAATAGCCACACAGGTAGGTTGTCAAGTAAGTAGGAGCAGTTATTATTGTCAATTTCATTTAGGCTCAGATGTGTCAGGTAGATGTCACATTATGCATTTAGATGAAATGACATCAGTGGGGGTAGCGAGGCAGACGGATGTGAGCAGAAAACCAATGCTGTTGAGATGTTAAGCTTCACATTAGTTTCAGCTCTCTACTTTTCTCTCATAACAAAATTCTCAATGTGACAAAGTGTTTCATTTTGGATTGTATGTGTGAGCATAGCACATCTGGTGTATAACAAGACAAAAAAGTTTGCAAATCCATTTTTTGCATTTGGTTTGGGAGGCATGTTTTTTCTTTGCATGTAAACGTTTTGGGATCTATTTGAATTGCAGCATATACAAATATTTACCATAAGTTGAAGTCGAAGCTTGTTTTCCCTAAGGAACGGAACCTTTGGTGAAGATGACATTGTGCCTTTATTGTGTAGATTCCTTATCCAAACAGTTCCATGTAAGATGTCCAGTATCACCGGACACAAGGCAGCAGCCTTTTATTTCCCATGAGCCACTGCTCAGCCTTGTATCGAGCAATACGCAATAAGTCCTCTATTATATCTATTGACCTCCTTTGTCACCAGTAGGAGAAATCGTCAATCAATAACATTAAAACCCTTCACCTTTCCTGACAAGAATCACAGCTATTCTGTCAAGACAAAGGTGATTAAAGTTCTAAATTACTAATCACAACAAACGCATTTCGTTTTACTTCTTATGTAAATGTGCTTTATGTATATATAGACATCAAATCTAATTGTAATGTATGTATTTCCACTAAATTTAGCAAAACCAAACAAAATATTCTGCATGATTCTAAATATTTGTTTAGTGCTTTGCTATATGTACCGATTAGCGTTTAACAATCGGTCTGCAAATCTGTCATTTTTTTGTTTTTTGTATTCAAACTAAGCAAGTATTTGTTATGTGGAAAGTAACATAATTACATGGCAAAGTTCTTGAGAAGAGTCATGTTAAAAATTAGAAGTAAAGGAAGCTTGTCAGGGGCCCGGAATAACTGAATTAATGCGTGGTGGGCTGACAGTGAAGGCAGACCTGTCTGAACTTCACAGTCTTTCTCAAGGGACTTAACATAGTTCTGTCAGCCATCCTCCTGTAAGATTATGGACCTCAGAGATCTATATCTCCTTCCTGCTGTGGACCTCCAGGAAAGTCTGGGCTAGCAAAATATTTGTTTTTCCTCCACTACATTTATGAAGTTGTGTTAAGTTATGATTAGGATCTCTGTTTCTGTTGACACGATAAAACATTCACCACGTATCGTGAATGTCATTAAACGTGTAATGCAATGTGGAAAATGTGTGATTTCACGAAATATACTGTGTAATGTGACCACAAAAGAAGTGTCCCTGTTTTACTTTATCTGCAAGAGTGATGCAATTGTAGTAAACGGGTGTTATAGAGTATACAATTGGTCCAAATAAACAGTCACATTATAAAATAAAATGGACTAAAATGGTAACTAAAAATGGTATTCAGTCAAAAACAGACCATTGCCATGCCAAATTAATCTTATTTTGGATCAACAACAAACTGTACACCTTCATATATGTTCATCATTTGCCTGGATTTCAGCATTATTAAAAAAAAAAAAACAGATGCTACAAAAGACACCCTCAACTTTATATGTGTTTACCGGTAATTATATTCATTTTTCCTCGGCCCATGTCCCATGGTGAGCATAATACATAAATAAAATAAGGTTTCAACATAGTTTGAACATGATGATTTTGCTATAGTATGAGCATTTTTTGTACTGTACGTAGTGTGGCGATATGAGTGTATATCTATTTAGGTTTGTGCTCTTGCACATTTTCTGTTTCGCGTTTTCAAATTACTTCATTCGTTTTGTCAAAGCCCTATTTTTGTGAACGAGGTAAATTTGGCGCGGCGGGTGGCACCAGAGGCAGGTTAGACCGGTGTTGGTAATTTCATAGACAAGAGCAGCCCGGCAGATCTGCAGGTGGGCAGGCTGCGTCAGAGTGGGACTTTACAGACGACTTTATTCGCCGCCAGTCAAAGCGGCTCCTCAGAATTCCAAGTTCTGCATGGAGACATCTTTGTGGGGAAGAGGAACGTGCGTGATCGCAGCAACCTGTGCATGTTTGGAGCATTGTCACTGCTCAAGCCATGGTGTGGCAACAGACAATGTCAGTGGGTACCCTTTTTGAATACAGAATGAGCTGGTGATAACCGCTGGCAACTTAAATATGTCCACAGACCTCAATGACTGTCTGCCTGTACCCAAATTCATCTAAGTCACGTTAGACCAGTGGTCTACCTTGCGCCACGAGTTAGACGTGGTCTGAACAGGCTCAAATTTAGATCGACTTTCTGCCACCAAATTGTCACTCCATCAGGCACATCTCCAAAGAGACACACTCGCTGCGCCAGAATGCCCAGCTCGGTGCAGACCGGTCTGGTAAACATGTATAGCGAGTCTTGCGCTTGCATGAAAAACATGATATGCCGGCATTTGCGCCCCACCACAGTTGCACTGTCTACAAAAATAGAGGCTATTAAATATGCAGACATTATCATGCAAGACAGCATGCAATTTGTGACACGAAGCAGATGTTGGTATATTACACACGCTGGTTAGGAATTATTCTTTCATTTTCCGTACCGCTTATCCTTACTAGGGTCGCGGGGGTTAGGAATTAATTGTGGCTAATTGCATAGTGCAGGGACGGCACAGTGGGCGACTGGTTAGCACGTCTGTTTCACAGTTCTGAGAACCAGGGTTCAAATGCCTGGTTTGCATCTTCGCCCCGTGCCTGCGTGGGTTTTCTCCAGGCACTCTGCTTTCCTCCCACATCCCAAAGACATGCATGGTAGGTAAATTGAAGAAGAAAATTGCCCTTAGGTGTGACTGTGAGTGCAAATGTTTCTTTGTTTATATGTGCCCTGTGATTGGCTGGCGACCAGTTCAGGGTGTACCCTGCCTCTCACCCAGAGTCAGCTGGGATAGGCTCCAGCAGGCCCGTGACCCTAGTGAAGATAAGTGGTACAGAAGATGAATGAATGAATAGTGCAGTGGTTCTCCAGTGTGGGCCACTAGTACCACTAGTGGTATGCGGGCTCTCTCTAGTAGTACACAAAAGAATTAAATACAAATTAAATTCACAGCATTTAAAATATTAGATATATTCAAACCTATTACAATGAAGCTTGTAGCTATATGCATACAGCTGTTTTAAACTTTTTTTTATTTTTAATCCAGTAGCCTACTGTACATTTTTTCATTTTCACCTTTTAAGCACAGTTCAGTGGTAATTAACCTTTAAGTATATTACGATACATTTGAATTTAAGAGTACATTTAAGTACAATTTATATTTGATGTTTATGTGCAATCATTTTTAATGTTCAAAATGTGCATACTGTTAAGAGTGGGTTTATATTACTAAATACAGGAATAAAACCATTTTGATGCACACATGGGCCTATTACATTATTGTATTTTAAGGTCACATATTTTGGCTATTTAGACCTCCATAGAGTGACTCTCTAATATGGACTTAGTATAAAAGTGTCAATTTCATTAAAAAAAAAAAAACACCTTGGTTTTGTCATATGAGTATCCAGAAAAGGCCCCCTGACAGCTACTTCTGTTTGACCCAGTTTTGTGTCCGCTTTGTCCATATTTGGTTAAGACCACCCTCTTTCCTCTGATTTGTTGCCTACGTGTAGAAGATCCACTTGTGAGAGCACACGTGTTTGTCTTGTTGATAGCGCTGGCTCAAGAAAGGAGTTTAAGGCGGCGATCTTCGCTAGTGACGTAAATAAACTCGACAAATTCGAATAACCTGATTTCAAGCCTCTCGGTTCCTGTCTGGAACTCAGGAATGCGTGGACAATTTTAATTCATATTTCACGTTTACTGAGGCACCATAGAGCCAATATAACATAGAAAAAGTTGGTTTCATAAAAAATGGGACCTTTAATGTTGGTCATGACAGTGGTACTTGGAGAACTAAGTATTTTTTAGGTGGTACTTGGTTTTAGATCCACTGGCATATTGCTTAGTTTCCCACAGGTAACATGTCAATCTCAACTTTTTTTTTTCAATATTATGTTTAACTTTATGTTCTCCTTCTTCTTTACACTGTTAATTGTATCTTTGAAATACACTAACTGGGCCGTTAGCTCAGTTTTCAAATAATACAGAAATAATGTTTCTCCATTGGTAATTGAAATGTTTTCTATGGTTCCCAAAGTAATTGGGCTGATTTTACACTCCTTCTGCATGCAGGAGCATTAAACTCAGGGGGTTCTGGAGCGTTCCTGCTGGATGAATGACAGCTGAGTCGATATTGATTCTTGTAGCAACCTTTTCATGCAGTGACAGTTCGCTTGTTACGGAAGGGTGCTCGATTAAAGCTGATCACATAAGACATCTGTGAATGAATAGCTTTAATATAATGGATATTTTGCAGGTGCATGAGGAAGCTATGATAGATGTCAGCCTGAAATTTGTTTGGAATTCAGTTGATATCAATATATCTGCTTAGATTATCAGCTTCTGATTGTATAATTGAAGAATAAAAGTTCCGTGTTTTAGTCCTGTATCTAACCTGTTAAAATAACAATCACAAAGGTTGGGGGGGGAATTCAATGTAAATTGTTGTTTTAAAAATGAAAAGAACTGTATTTTATGTTTGTGACTCAATATTCTCAAGAATATATTTTTTATGATAAATATCATGACCAAAAGGACATTTTCTGTCATGATCTGTGGAGCATGGGTGGCGCTTTGTGCCTCTTTTTCCCATCTTTCTTTCCAGCACTAATCACCTCCTCGCCTGCGCACCTGGTTCCAATCAGCACTCATCACTTCCTGCACTTAAGCCTGCCAGTTCCAGTGTTCCACCGCCAGAGTATTCTCGCTCCCATGTGGTACACCAGCCGACTCGTTACTCCTGGTCATAAGAAAAGATTTCCTGATTACACTTGCTTGAACTTACTCTCCGTTTTCCTCCTCCAGTGTCTTCCTGTGCCTCGTGCCACGCACCCACCCCAACCACATTGCCAAGCTCACTCACCTGCTCCCGCTCCAGTCCCCGCACGCTCCCTGCTCCTCCGGACCCAGCTCAAGCCTTGGAATTCTTGACCTTGTGTTTCACCCTAATAAACCGCCTCCAACAGCTTCCTCAATCTCAGTCTGCTTTTGGGTCCAGCGCAATATCATTTGGTTACCAACGGTGACAGAGTACTCTGACCACCATGGACCCAGCGACTCCGGAGGTATTGAGAGAAGTGCTCTTCCACCAAGGTGCACACATCGGTCGACAGGATACGATTCTCCAGCAAATCATGGACTCTTTTAGCATTCTAACACAGCAACTATCCCTCATTTCCCCTCACATGCATTCTGGCAAACCCCACCTTTCCGAACCCCCCATGAGTATTCCTCCCGAGCCCGCTGCCTCCAACCAATTCCCCCTCCCTTACAAAGAACCCCACGTCACTCCCCCACCGAACCTTTCTATGGGTATCTAGATTACTGTGGCCAGTTTTTGTTGAACTGCTCACAAGTCTTCGACCTGCAGCCACTGAGTTACCCTACCAATAAAGCTAAAATAGCTTTCGTCATTAATCTCCTGTGCGGAAGAGCTGCTAGGTGGGCAACTGCCTTGTGGCATAGTTCCTCACCAGTGTTAGTCTCCTTTGAATTATTTTTCGTGTAACTGAAGAACGTTTTTGACTACCCTGTTAAAGGCAGAGAGGCTTATCGGCAAATCGGCCACCTCCTCAGAGGAGCTTATTTCTCTAGCCATAAACAAGGACAACCATCTAAGAGAGAGGGCTAGAGAAAGAGAGCTGATCCCGCAGTATAGCGCCCTTGCGGGCCTAACCCCTCCAGCAAATATGTGGTTTACGGAAGCCCCGTCAGACACCCCATGACCCACCGCTGGACAGGAGGAGGCTATGCAACTGGGTAAGACCCGTCTGGATCCTCTGGAGCATCAGTCAGTGTCTCTGTATATACTGTGGAGAGCCAGGCCATTATTTCACCTCCTGCCAGCAGAAGCCAAAAGCCTGGGCTCCCCACGGAACGAGAGCGCCTTGGTGAGCCAGGCCAGTTGCACTTCCAGCTCTCCTTCTTGCATGACCATTATTTCCTGTATCCTTGGTCTTAACCACAACACCCCAGTAACCGCCCTCATCGACTCCATAGCTGACGACAGTTTTATTAATGAGGTTTTGGCAAATAAACTGCAACTACTTCTCGAACCCCTCTATCTCCCCAAGAAGGTTACTGTTAAAGATAGGCGCCTCATATCCTCTGTGACTCACCAGACGGTTGCTATCACGCTCCTCATCTCTGGCAACCACCGTGAAACTCTCCAACTGTTCGTCATCCACTCTCCCAAGACCACATTAGTCCTTGGACTTCCCTGGCTAAAAAGACACAATCCCACCATCGACTTGACCCACCTGTCAATTACTGGTTGGAGCCATTTTTGCCACTCTTATTGTCTTTGCTCAGCAGTCCCGACCTCCAGTGAACCTCAGCCACCAGCATCAGCACTCGATCTCTCCCTGATCCCGGAAGAGTACCACGATCGCTCCCTGGTCTTCCACAAGGATTTGGGCTGGTTTATTTTTTGTCGAGAAGAAGGATACCACTCTCTGCCCCTGCATTGACTTCCGTGGTCTCAACAATATCACTGTCAAAAACAAAGCCCCGGTGCCCCTCATTGACCCTTCATTTGAACCCCTCTGCGACGCCCAGATCTTCACCAAATTGGACCTGCGTAACGCTTATCATCTCATTCACATTAAAGAGGGGGATGAATAGAAAACTGACTTTAACACTCCCCTAGGACATTTCAAATATCTTGTCATGCCCTTTGGGTTAACCAACACACCCGCAGTTTCGCAAACATTCATCAACGTCCATGATATGCTTAACCGGTTCGTCTTGGTCTACTTAGATGACATCCTCATCTCCTCCCACTCAATGGAAGAACATCGACATGTGCTTCAGTGCCTTCTTGAAAACCGCCTTTTTGTTAAACCCAAAAAGTGTGAATTCCACCTCTCCTCTGTACACTTGGATACATCATTGCCAAGGGACAATTACATCCAGACCCGGCCAATATTCAGGCTGTCGTCAACTGGCCCATTCCCTCCACCCGTTTCCTGGGTTTCGCAAACTTCTACCGCAGATTCATTCGTGATTACAGTAAAGTGGCAGTTCCCCTCACCAGTCTTATCTCAACCAACTCCCTGGTTCATTGGACACCTGCTGCATCCCAAGCCTTCATCCGCCTAAAAAGAACTGTTCACCAGTGACCCTATCCTGAAACACCAAAACACCTGCCTCCATTTTGTGGTAGAAGTTGACACCTGGGATTCAGGGGCTGGAGCAGTCCTCTCCCAACGGACCCAGAAAATTATCCCTTGGGCCTTCTTTTCCCGTCGCCTGTCACCTGCCGAATGAAACTACGATGTGGGAAATCGTGAGGGACTAGCAATTGTTTGGGCCTTGGAGGAATGGATACACTGGATGGAAGGGACCAGGACCCCCTTCATTATCTGGACTGACCATAAGAACCTCGCCTACATCCGCACTGCTAAACAGCTGAACCACCGTCAAGCTCGATTGGCTATGTTCCTCAGCTGCTTTAATTTTAGGTCTCCTTTCGCCCTGGGTCTCGCAACACCAAGCCAAATGCACTCTCTTGCCTCCATTGACCCCCTTCCAGATCTGTGGAGCCTGAACCCATCCTTCCCTCCTCCTGTTTTGTCAGGGCTGCTATCTGGGAGATCGAACGAGTGGTTAAGGTGGCTCAGAGAGATTAACCTGACCCCAAAACTGACCTTCAAACCGTCTCTTCATGCCCGATTCTGCCCGCTCTCAGGTGCTTCAGTAGGGTCACTGCTCCAAGCTCAGCTGTCCTCCCGCAGTCACCCGTACCTTCCAATTCCTCCAACAACACTTCAGGTGGCCCAGCGTGGCGAAAGACACCCAGGAGTTTGTCCTAGCCTGCTCCGTCTGTGCCCGGGAAAAGGCCTCACATCAGCCCCCAGCTGGTCTGCTGCGCCCTTTACCCATCCCGAGCCGTCCATGGTCCCACATTATGATCGTTTCTCCAAGTGTGTCCATTACATACCCCTTCGCAAGTTACCTTCTGCTTTCGAGACCGCTAACCTTCTCTTCCTTCACATATTAAAACTTCACAGAATTCCCATTGACATTGTCTCGGACCGAGGTCCCGCAGTTCTCCTCCCAGGTCTGGAAAGAGTTCTGTAAGGCGGTGGGCACAGCAGCCAGTCTGTCTTAAGGCTACCATCCACAGTCCAACAGACGGAGCGGGCAAATCAAAATCTGGAGTCTGCTCTTCGCTGCTGTACTAAAGAGGAAACATCCTTGAAATGGATGTTTCAAAAAGACAACCAACCCAAACATATCAGTAAGCGAGCACCATCTTGCTTTCAGACCAAAAAAACAACAACTATACTGTATTGTTATAGAGTGGCCAGGCCAATCCCTGAACCTCCATCCAATGTTGAATTGTGAATTGTGGAATGTTGTCAAGTCATCCTGGGACAGAATACAGCACCTGTCCACAGGTGCAAGGTCGTCGACTTAATGCAACACAAATGTCAAGCAGTTCTCAGCAAGAGTCGTTATAAATATTAGTTCAATGAATTATAGTCCTCATCAACACTACCCGAATAGTCATGTTTTGTTGTACGTTTGTAAGGCTGAGAAACGCTGGGAGCACACAACTCTGGCGTTATATGTTGCAAGATTAATAAATTCTGACTGTCAGTGGAAACTGGACATACTGTCACTGCACCGTGTCATGAGTCTCACTACCCACACTGTAAAACATTAGGGGTTTGCTTTACTTTAAACAAAGTAACAATTTACATACTGTCCTCAGATGTTTGTAACATTAGCTCGACTTAGCTAGAGAGGGGCGGCACGGTAACCGACTGGTTAGAACACCTGCCTCACAGTTCTGTGGACTGGGGTTCAAATCTCTGGCCCCGCCAGTGTGGAGTTTGCATGTTCTCCCCGTGCCTGCGTGGGTCTTCTCCGGGCACTCCGGTTTCCTCCCACATCCCAAAAATATGCCTTAATTGGAGAGACTAAAATTGCCCGTAGGTGTGAGTGCGAATGGTTGTTTGTTTGTATGTGCCCTGCAATTGGCTGGCAACCAGTTCAGGGTGTAACCCGCATCTCGCCTGAAGATAGCTGGGATAGGCTCCAGCATGCCCGCGACCCTTGTGAGGATAAAGCAGAGCAGACGATGGATGGATAGCTAGAGAGGTCTTGTGCCATGTATTCAACACAAGCTGATTTGAAATACCTTCACGATATCTGCGGAAATAGATACATCTTTTCTTTTTTAACTTTGAAAAAAAAACATTAACAGCGTGATTTCCATATATAAAAATGTTTTTATGCTGTATGCATGATACACAAATTCTAATAATCCTACTTCTGTTGTTTAAAATTAGAATTTCATGTACAATTTACATTATTTTTTATTTATGTAAATGTGTTGTTTAAAGTACAGTTCATACACAAATGTTAAAATAAAAGATGTTGTAATTGGCATGACATTTTGGTCAGTGATTAGCATTCTAGACAAGTTACATCATGTATAAGTAGTGTTGATCAGGGAGGCATTTTGTTAAGAATTGATTATTGTTTAGCCATGATTTCAAATACAAATTCAACATGTTTTTTTGCGTTTTATATATATGTATAAGTGGCGGCACAGTGGAGACTGGTTAGAGTATCTGCCTCACAGTTCTGAGGACCGGGGTTCAGTCCCCGGCCCCGCCTGTGTGGAGTTTGCATGTTCTCCCCGTGCCTGCATGGGTTTTCTCCGGGCACTCCGGTTTCCTCCCTCATCCCAAAAACATGCATGGTAGGTTAATTGACAACTCTAAATTGCCCGTAGGTGTGAATGTGAGCGCGGATGGTTGTTTGTTTGTATGTGCCCTGCGATTGGCTGGCAACCAGTTCAGGGTGTACCCCGCCTCCTGCCCGATGATAGCTGGCCTATCCCAGCTATTCAGCATGCCCGCGACCCTTGTGAGGATAAGCGGCTCAGAAAATGGATGTGTGTGTATGGTGTTGCTGTACCTCCCAAAAAAAGTGTACGACAAACTGAAAAAGTTGGTTGCACCAGTGCAAAAGATGGGGATTTTTAGCTTTTCCTCACATTTCTAAACACACCATTATTATGTTGTTATGGGTTATGTTCCTCTAATTCCATTTCCTCTCATGCTGAAACAGCCATGCTTCAAGTTAGGACTGCCCAATTATTCGAATCGCGATCAAGATTAGATCAGGCTCATTTAACCGTGATTTTGGCTGCCACGGTTAAATGAGCCTGATCGTTTACATTTGAAACGCGGGCACTGCTGCATATTAAAAGTGCTTCTTTTGCATCAATGCCCGCAACCTAGTCAGCCAGCCACCAGGGGGCGAACGCATGTTTAAGGCTTCATCAAGTTCCGGCACTGCGCTGCAGTGCCAACATCAAAGCTAAAATGGCACTGGTTTCCAAAGTAGTAATATATGAAGCGGCGGCACGGTGGCCGACTGGTTAGAGCGTCAGCCTCACAGTTCTGAGGACCCGGATTCAATCCCCGGCCCCGCCTGTGTGGAGTTTGCATGTTCTCCCCGTGCCTGCGTGGGTTTTCTCCGGGTACTCCGGTTTCCTCCCACATCCCAAAAACATGCATGAATTGGAGACTCTACATTGCCCGTAGGCATGACTGTGAGTGCGAATGGTTGTTTTGTTCCTATGTGCCCTGTGTACAAGATGGCGCCTACCAGTGTGGTCGCCTCGGTAACGCGCTCTCTAGTATTGTCTTTGTTTTTGTGTTTTTCGTCCGTCTTTGGAGACCTTACACGACTCACTTACACAAGGGGAGACCTGCTAACCATCAAGGAGTCTACTCCAGACTTTCTGTCACCAACTTTCGAATATCCGCTCAGTTTTTTCCCCGAGTTACTCACCGGAGCGGCGTCCGCGGTTTTCGCCGCATGGAGACGGAAGCGGCGCCACAGAGGGAAGCGAGCCGGCATTCAGGTGAAACTCCGCAAGAGAGGACACAGATTGGCGTTCCCGTCGATCCACCTCGCGAACGTACGCTCCCTACCCAACAAAATGGACGAGCTTCATCTTCTGTTAAAGACAAGTAAAGACTTCGGACGTTCCGCGGCCATGTGCTTCACGGAGACCTGGCTCTGCGACGCTGTACCTGATGCCGGCATTATGCTTCCCGGTTTCCACATTCATCGAGCGGACCGCGACATGGAATCATCGGGGAAAACAAAGGGCGGCGGGATATGCCTCTATATCAACGAAAAATGGTGTACGGACGTCACGGTGATCAGCACACACTGCAGCCCGCATTTGGAGTCGCTATTCTTAAATTGTAAACCATTCTACTCCCCACGTGAGTTCGCATCATTCATTTTCGCTGGCGTCTATATTCCGCCTCAAGCTAACACGAACGCCGCATTGCTAACGCTCGCCGATCAAGTCAACGAAATTGAAAAAAAACACCCCGACTCACCCCTCATTATTCTCGGGGACTTTAACAAAGCTAAACTCAACCACGAACTCCCTAAATACAAGCAGCACATCGACTGTCCTACCAGGGAAAATAATACTTTAGACCACTGCTACACCACGGTAAAAAACGCATACCGTGCTATACCTCGTGCAGCCTTGGGCTCGTCTGATCACTGCTTAATTCACTTAATACCGACGTACAGGCAAGAACTTAAATGTGCGAAGCCTACAGTGAAAACAGTCAAAAAGTGGACAAATGAAGCCAAGATGGAACTTCAAAGCTGCTTAGACTGCACAGACTGGAGTGTCTTTGAAAATTCAGCTGGCAGCCTGGATGAGTATACGGACACTGTCACATCCTATATCAGTTTCTGTGAAGAGGTCTGTGTTCCAACAAAATCATTTCGCACATTCAACAACAATAAGCCGTGGTTCACTGCTAAACTTAAGCAGCTTCGCCAAGCTAAGGAGGACGCATATCAGAGCGGGGACAGGGCCCTGTATAATCGAGCTAGAAACCAGCTGACTAAAGAAATTAACATTGCAAAGAGGATCTATACAGCAAAGTTGGAAAAACAGTTTAGCACAAACGACTCTAAATCAGTCTGGCATGCATTCCAGTCGCTGACTAATTACAAGCGACGATCCCCCCAAGCTGAGAACAATAGCACACTAGCCAACGACTTGAATACCTTCTACTGCAGATTTGAAAAGGACAGTTTCACACCACACACCAACCCGGCCGCACCCGCGACCACAATCACACCTCTGACCTCTGCGTTAACCATCCATGAACAGGATGTGAGACGCATCTTCAAACAACAAAAGATTAACAAAGCGGCAGGCCCGGACCACGTGTCTCCATCCTGCCTCAAAGTCTGCGCGGATCAGCTCGCGCCAGTCTTCACTCAGATCTTCAACAGATCACTGGAAATGTGCGAAGTTCCATCCTGCTTCAAACGCTCCACCATCATCCCAGTCCCCAAGAAACCTGCAATCTCGGGTCTGAATGACTACAGGCCTGTCGCTTTGACATCTGTGGTCATGAAGTCCTTTGAACGTCTTGTGCTGGACCACCTCAAGAGTGTCACAGGTCCCCTGCTGGACCCCCTGCAGTTTGCCTACCAAGCGAACAGATCTGCGGATGATGCAGTCAACATGGGACTGCACTTCATCCTAGAACACCTCGACAGTGCAGGGACCTACGCGAGGATCCTGTTCGTGGACTTCAGCTCAGCGTTCAACACCATCATCCCTGATCTCCTTTCATCCAAGCTTCTCCAGCTCAGCGTCTCACCTGCCATCTGCCAGTGGATCTACAGCTTTCTGACGGGCAGGACACAGCAGGTCAGGCTGGGGGAGGCCACCTCATCCACACGCAGCATCAGCACTGGGGCGCCCCAAGGTTGTGTCCTCTCTCCGCTGCTCTTCTCTCTCTACACGAACGACTGCACCTCAGCGAACCCGACTGTCAAACTCCTGAAGTTTGCAGATGACACCACTGTCATCGGCCTCATCAAGGACGGTGACGAGTCTGCATATCGACAGGAAGCGGAGCGGCTGGAGCTGTGGTGCGGCCGACACAACCTGGAGCTGAACACGCTCAAGACTGTAGAGATGATCGTGGACTTCAGGAGGCATCCTTCGCCACAGCTGCCCCTCACGCTGTCCAGCTGCCTTGTGTCAACCGTCGAGACCTTCAAGTTCCTGGGAATTACAATCTCCCAGGACCTGAAGTGGGCGACCAACATCAACTCCGTCCTCAAAAAGGCCCAGCAGAGGATGTACTTCCTGCGGCTTCTGAGAAAGCATGGCCTGCCACCGGAGCTGCTGAGACAGTTCTACACAGCGGTCATCGAATCAGTCCTGTGTTCTTCCATCACAGTCTGGTTTGGTGCTGCTACAAAAAAGGACAAACTCCGACTGCAACGGACAATCAAAACTGCTGAAAGGATTGTCGGTACCCCCCCTACCCACCCTTGAGGACTTGCACGCTGCCAGAACTAAGACAAGGGCGTGCAAAATCCTCTCGGACCCTCCCCACCCTGGTCACCAGCTCTTCCAGCTCCTTCCCTCAGGTAGGCGCTACCGATCAATGCAAACTAGAACTAGTAGACATTCCAATAGCTTCTTCCCTCTTGCAATCAACTTCTTGAACAGCTAACTTACAATTCCATTACAACAAGCTGGCAATTTTTTGACTTGAGTTCGTTGTCACATTTCTGTATTATGTATTACTCGTGCACTCACTGTAGTTGTCTCGCCATGCTGCACTATTTGCATATAGTGGCCACTCATGCCAGAGTAGCATCTGCTCCATTTGCACACTGATTGAGGAGTATCTGTAACATTTGCACAACCATTGTCCCAGATTATCGCAGTACTCGTCACTTTAAACCGCATACACTCCTTGAAGTCTCAGTGCCCTTTGCACAATGGTCATTGCACCGGACTATTGCGTTATTAGCCATTCGAACTGAGGACTCTGCATCTTTTTGCACAATTGTTGTTTGTTGTTGTTTTTTGTCAATGTCTTTATGTCTCCAAAGTGTTCTGTAAATTGACTGTCTGTTGTACTAGAGCGGCTCCAACTACCGGAGACAAATTCCTTGTGTGTTTTGGACATACTTGGCAAATAAAGATGATTCTGATTCTGATGATTCTGATTCTGATTGGCTGGCAACCAGTTCAGGGTGTACCCCGCCTCCTGCCCGATGACAGCTGGGATAGGCTCCAGCACGCCCGCGACCCTAGTGAGGAGAAGCGGCTCAGAAAATGGATGGATGGATGGATAATATATGAAGCTTTTATTTTGAAGATATTATTTACTGATGTACAGGTTTTCGGAGAGGCAGCATGTCACTGTAAGACACTATCGCTGCATTTCATTTACCTCAGAAGTGAGAAGTCGGAACTGGGAATGATGTCACTCCCGAGTTGCGAGAGTTTGATTTACAAAGTCAGAAAACATGATAGTGATCACCGCAAAAGCTGTCTCACATTTCCCTTGTCCGAATACAATTTGAACTTCTGGACAAATATGCTGTCCTTGTGTGACCTTCAAACACGGTGGATGAAGAGAAAACATAAAGACGCAGAAGGTAACCTATTTTTTGTTTCGGCGTACTTCATTGTTTACAAATAAAAGGGTGTTTGTCTTGTCATTGTGTGTTTTTGTTTCTTTCTTTCTTGGGTTAGGGTAAAATGTTAGTGTTATATTCTTTACTGATGTACATTTTGTCTTTTGTCTAGAATAATCAATAATCATTTTTAGAATTAGATAGGACCCTGGTGAGCATAAGCGGAACGGAAGATGAATGAATGAATGAATATATATATATATATATATATATATATATATATATATATATATCATAGAACTAATTATACTGTATTTGTCATGTTTGTGCATGTTGGACTCAAAAATTGGATGACCCAAGTGCAGTAAAGCAGGGAGGCCAGGCAGGAGTGCAGGAATTACAAAAAATATTTATTTACAAAAAGACAGGCAACCAAGGCATGTGAACAAAGTCCTCAAACCAATAATCAAAGTTACAAAGAAACATTTGAGTAAACACGAAACAAGACATTACTAGTGATATAACTTCATGAAACAACTGACGACATCGACATACAAGAGTGAACCAACCAGCACTGAAAGAAACCAGGGAACTAAATACAAACAAATTGAGGAGACAACGTGGAACACTTGGACAACAAGGAACACCTGGACAAGACATGAGTGGCTGGAGGGAGCTGATTGGTTGACGAGAACAGGTGGGCACAATAACTACATTAACACACAAGACATGAACAACATGGGACACAGGAAAACATGAAACAAAACTAAACAAATGTAAAACTAAAACACACACCATGACAGGATTGACATTAAAATCTGCAGCTGTGTTGATGAAACATTGTTAATACCAGTTTTGGATGAGAGCTCACAGATTTGCAGTTCTAAATGTAAGAGGTGTAACATGTTGACATATGGGGCATGAGAAAGCATCTATGGAGCAAGCTGTCAGCATCCATATTTCATAGGTTGATGACATGTTGATTTGAGAGTTCTGGTTCACATGGCTTATAGGCAAAGTCCAAAAATGTTCCTGACAACATAGCTTCAAGATTCACATCCTACTGATTGATTAATGTTTGGGGAATGGCGCTCCACATGTTGTGTTTTTGGTGAATACGTTTGTTTAGACATGTCTATGAGATGCATTTGATAGTTTTAAACATTTACTGTATAGGGTTAGTATGGGTAGGGATAGAGGAGTTATTATTTTATGTATTATTATTTTATTTCATCAACAGATGGAGAATTGAATAATTCATCAGGCTGTATTGAGCGAGTACTTTTAGAAATGCTTGAAAGTATGTTTCTCTTTAATCAATTGCAAGCACTAAACCCAAATAGGAACTAGCTTTCAATCATTGATGAAAGAAATGTCTACACGTCAAAATTATTCCACATCAGCTGTCACTTGAATATTTTTTCCTCTCTGATGTAGTTGTCACACTGTCAAACAACAGTGTCAGCTTGCCTTCCTCGGTAGAGGACTAATTTGAACCGTAAGCCAAACAGTACACAGCAAGACCAGCCACACACCAAGTGATGCAGCGAAGCACGACTGAACCAGACAAAAACGAACAAATTACAGTACAGTCCGTTACTCACACTCGCACACGTCGTTTTTTTTTTTTTTTTATTATTTTTATTTGTTTGTTTGTTTTATTGAAGCGGCACGGTGGGCGACTGGTTAGAGCGTCAGCCTCACAGTTCTGAGGACCCGGGTTCAATCCCCGGCCCCGCCTGTGTGGAGTTTGCATGTTCTCCCCGTGCCTGCGTGGGTTTTCTCCGGTTTCCTCCCACATCCCAAAAACATGCATGAATTGGAGACTCTAAATTGCCCGTAGGCATGACTGTGAGTGCGAATGGTTGTTTGTTCCTATGTGCCCTGCGATTGGCTGGCAACCAGTTCAGGGTGTACCCCGCCTCCTACCCGCTGACAGCTGGGATAGGCTCCAGGACGCCCGCGACCCTAGTGAGGAGAAGCGGCTCAGAAAATGGATGGATGGATGGATGGATGTTTTATTGAACCCCAAACATCATGGTATAATTTTGAAGGAAGAAGTGGATAGCCCTGGCCTCTGGTGCTATTTTGTCATAATACAAAGGAAAAAAACAGGCAAGAAAAAAAGAGAGAGTGAGGATAAATCAGAGGCTGTGGCAAATGATAGCCCCACTTCTGCGACAGAGACTCACCACGCTTTGCTTTTTAGCCACAGGGTACATATGAAGCACTGAAATATGTCAACAGTCTTTCACCTGAATTAAGGTTGCCTGTGCAGTATTGAAGCTCTTACGTTACAGTATGTGCATATTAGGGATGTCCCGATCTAACTTTTTCACTTCCGATCTGATACCGATATTGCAGCCTTAACTTTTGGCCGATGCCGATATCGGTCTGATCCAATATCAGCAATAATCATACATACTACTACTTTTGTATTATGGAAAAACTAAGACATTTATAATTAACCAATGGGTTACATAAATTATCTTTAAAAACAAGAATGTACTACAATTGAATAAAATAAATAAAAATTACATTACAAAATCCTGAAAATAGCAGGGGAACACTGTCCTATGAAAATGATAATGGAACACCGCACGTTTTTTTAAATAAAGTAAAAGTGGCGGCACGTGAGAGACTGGTTAGAGCGTCTGCCACACAGTTCTGAGGTCCGGGGTTCAATCCCGGCCCCGACTGTGTGGAGTTTGCATGTTCTCCACGTGCCTGCGTGGATTTTCTCCGGGGACTCCGGTTTCTTCCCACATCCCAAAATCATGCATGGTAGGTTAATTGACAACTCTAAATTGCCCGTAGGTGTGAATGTGAGTGTGAATGTTTGTTTGTTTGTATGTGCCCTGCGATTGGCTGGCAACCAGTTCAGGGTGTACCCTGCCTCCTGCCCGATGATGGCTGGGATAGGCTCCAGCACGCCCGCGACCCTAGTGAAGAGAAGCGGCTCAGAAAATGGATGGATGGAAGTAAAAGTGTCTGTTCTGATGCAAAATGTCCAAGTGTTAAATACATGAGAACAGTGTTTTTGTTATAATGAGGCTGCTATCAGAAAGCAGCAGACCTCTTCCTCCTACAAATGGTTGCGACAACAACAGAGAATATCGCAATGACTAATTACATTTCAAAATGTACAAATGGTTTATGTTCTTATGTGCTATAATCCTCTGAACAGAGAATAAGATTATGTCATCCACTTCTTAAACACTGGTATGTTTTTTTTTTTTTTTTTTTTTTTTTTTTTTTTTTTTTTTACAGCACACGACAGGCTACAAAACCATGATTTGGTCCGTATGTTTTAGACGTGATTACGACATACACTGGAAAGACATGATATTTGGCATATGAATTCCACATGACTTGAATTACACTATATTGTCAGAGGCATTTGCTCATCTGCCTTGACTCAAATATGAATTTAAGTGACATTCCATTCTTAATCCATAAGGTTTAATATGACATTGGTCCACCCTCTGCAATTATAACATCTTAAACTCTTCTGGAAAAGCTTTCACAAGGTTTAGGAGTGTGTTTATGGGAATTTATGACCATTTTTCGAGAAGCGCATTTGTGAGGTTACGCACTGATGCTGGACGAGAAGGCCTGGCTCTCAGTCTCCGCACTAATTCATCCAAAAGGGTTGATTTGATTTGATTTGTGCATTGATGTACAGTCATGCTGGAACATGAAGGGGCCGTCTCCAAACTGTTCCTACAAAGTTGGAAATATCCAAAATATTAGCCCCTGAGCTCCACTGAAAGGAACTCTGAATGCTTGAGGATACCAAGAGATTTTGGACAGTCAATCAGTTTGAGGATTACCACTTCCTGTTCCAACATGTCTGTGCACCAGTGCACAAAGCAAGGTCCATAAAGACATGGATGAGAGAATTTGGTACAGATGTACTTAACGGGCCTGCACAGAGTCCTTCCCTCAACCCGATAGAGCACCTTTGGGTTGATTTCAAGTGCACAGTGAGCCAGGCCTTCTCGTCCAACATCAGCGTGTGACCTCCCAAATATATTCATGGAAGAATGGGCAAACACTCCTAAACCTTGTTGAAAGCCTTCCCACAGGAATTTAAGCTGTTCAAGCTGCCAAGGGTAGGCCAACATCATATTAAACCATATGGATTTAGAATGGGCGGCACGGTGGCCGACTGGTTAGACCGTCAGCCTCACAGTTCAGTTCAATCCCCGTCCCCGCCTGTGTGGAGTTTGCATGTTCTCCCCGTGCCTGTGTGGGTTTTCTCCGGGCACTCCGGTTTCCTCCCACATCCCAAAAACATGCATTAATTGGAGACTCTAAGTTGCCCGTAGGCATGACTGTGAGTGCGAATGGTTGTTTGTTTCTATGTGCCCTGCGATTGGCTGGCAACCAGTTCAGGGTGTACCCCGCCTCCTGCCTGATGACAGCTGGGATAGGCTCCAGCACGCCCGCGACCCTAGTGAGGAGAAGCGGCTCAGAAAATGGATGGATGGATGGATGGATGGATTTAGAATGGGATATCACTTAAATTCAAATGTGAGTCCGGGCAGGTGAGCGAATACTTTTGGCAATATAGTGTATGTGTCTGTGTTTCAAGCAAACAATGCGATGCTCTATGTTGTGACACATTAAAAAGTCACATTTCTCTGTAATAATTTTATTTTACTTAGTGGCTTACTCAGAGCAGAAGTAATAATGCAAGGATCAGCCAGTTATCAGCCCCTTCAACTTGTCAGAAAGGATGAAATATGGCAATATTTCAGTGGGTGTACAGTGGGTGGTGACATATGCAGTATTTCAAGCAAGTTTAGGGCTTTACCAAAAACTAATTACACCACATGTGTATGTGCTGATTGATAATGACAGTCCACACTTCTCTGGGTAATCCGGTTTCCTCCCACATCCCAAAAACATGCATGGTAGGTTGATTGAAGACTCTAAATTACCCGTTGGTGTAAATGTGAGTGCGAATGGTTGTTTGTTTCTATGTGCCCTGCGATTAGCTGGCGACCAGTTCAGGGTGTAGCCCGAAGATAGCTGGGATAGGCTCCAGCATGCCTGCGACCTGCGTGAGGAGAAGCGGTACAGAAAATGGATGGATGGATCAATAGAATAATTAATATATTTACAATATATTCCCATGACAATTTCTATGCTTCTGCTACATTGTTACACATAGATTCTTCTTCTTCTTTTTTTTACTTTTTTTTTTAAACCTTTTCTGTTCAATTCCATGGCCATGCAGAATGTTCGCTCTGTATGCCTTTTGTTCTGGAACAGTTTTATTATTGTGTTTTTTAATTATTCTGATGTTTATTGAAAATGCAGCCGGACAGAAGAGTGTTTTAGGGGACTGTCAGGGCGACAGAACGGACAAGGGGAATAGGGGTGCGAACCACAGCAGAACAATAGTTATACAGTATAGATATTTGACTTATTACATCAGTACAAATATGTATTATACATATGTATATATATGTATAACGTATGGCGGCACGGTGGTCGACTGGTTAGAGCGTCAGCCTCATAGTTCTGAGGACACGGGTTCAATCCCCGGCCCCGCCTGTGTGGAGTTTGCATGTTCTCCCCGTGCCTGCGTGGGTTTTCTCCGGGTTTCCTCCCACATCCCAAAAACATGCGTTAATTGGAGACTCTAAAATTGCCCGTAGGTGTGAATGTGAGTGGTTGTTTGTTTGTATGTGCCCTGCAATTGGCTGGCAACCAGTTCAGGGTGTACCCCGCCTCCTGCCTGATGACAGCTGGGTTAGGCTCCAGCACGCCCGCGACCCTAGTGAGGAGAAGCGGCTCAGAAAATGGATGGATGGATGCATAATGTATATATCACTCAAAGGAGTCAAGTGTGAGAGGATCAAAGTTACATCATGAATCGGGAGGACTGTCTGCCTCGAATGCAGCTCCAGGCGTTTGCTGTCACAGCCGATATAACAATTAACCTTTGCAGCATTTTCTCATTCTCAGGAGGATTCTCAGTGGACCTGTGTGTGTGTCAAGGGCAGGTTTAACAATGAAGTGCCTAGTTGCACAGGATCAACTCGCCAATGTGAACCCTTGGGTCTTTATTAATTAATCAAAAGAGACCCAGTGATCTCTGCCACCGGTTTAGAAGAAGGGGCAGATGTCACAAGGTATTATCTTGAATTGAAAAAGGTAATTAATCACGTGGGCCAGCAGAGCTAATTTGAAGAATCCTTACCAGCAATCTCAAATACACGTGATGCAGCTTAGGTCCGCTGCACGCTGAGCAATGCGGCCTAACGAGATATATACATATAAACATCAGAATAATTAAAAACGTATGTACTCCTGACAACTGAATTACAGTTGAGTATGGAGTAATAGTAAAATACATTCCTTTGGAGAACACATACTGTACATACTGTAAATTACTAGCTGGTTGTGCTCCACTATTTATGAGGGGGCGGTCCAAGCCAAAATGTTTTATTGTTTCAATAATTTGCCGAAACAAATATTTACATGTACATATGTTTCTGCAATTCAATAATTATTTATGCAATAACTGATTTTCACATCACTATTCTGGGCAGAATGTTAAGCGAGAAACGACAAATCTGAACTTTCTAGTTGGATTTTATAGAGCGATGAAAAGTTGGGAAATTAAGGGATTAAAAACCGATTCGCAAGGGTGCAGTCAGAGACTGTTTGGTCTTTAATTCATATAAATTATTTAATGTACAGTATGTTACTCAGTTGAATAATTATTATATTTCGGAAAGATATTTTTTTCAGTTGCCTGATCAGAGTTCACACATCGAGTTCACGAACCAGGTGAGAATTTCATTACAATGAACTGGTTCAACAGCAAACTACTGGGGAGTTTGCTGTTGAACCAGACCAGAATAGGCTTTGAACACCAGTATAGTATACAGTGTGCAATGTTTCACCTAGAAAAGTCCTCCCACAGTCCGAAAAGATTAGGTTCATTGAAGACTCCCAATAGTCCGTAGGTGTAAATGTGAGTGAAGGGTTGTTTGTCAATATGTGCCCTGCAATTGGCAGGCAACCCGTCCAGGGTGTACCCATCCTCTAGCTCAAAGTCCACTGGGAAAGGCTAGGACACCTGTGATCTTAGTGAGGAAAAGTAGTTTCGAAGATGGATGGATGAAGCCTTGCAAAATCAAAGGAGTTCAAGATAAGTGTGTATATTGCAGAAACACACACACATGTGCACACTGACTGCAGATTGTTCAAGAGTTGTGATCAAAGATAAGAAGAGGAGACCCAATTCTATGACCTAATTGCACTGGTGATGCTCTAAAGTTGACTCAGTTTCAAAGAGTCCAACATTCCCTTTACGTGAGTAGTTCACAGTAACCTCAAACAAGTCTGGGGAAAAAAATAATCGCTTTTGACACCATGCCTCCGCTGGTGTGCTTTTGTGCCGTGAGAGTTTTCACTGCATTGATCTGATGTAAGAGCATCAAACCTCATGGGAGTAAAACTTTACTCACTATATAAATGAGCCAGCCTCATGGCATGTGCTGTCAGTATGTCACAATGAATAGCGGGCTTTCTGAAATTTCATAGATACAGGGGAAAGCACTGACATGCTTCCATGGCATTCTGATTCCTTATGTCACACTGAAGGGCTATTTATATTCTATGTACCAATTCCCCTCTCCGTTCACAAAGGTCAGTTTCATTAAACCTCTACTATAACACAGTGGGTCACTTTCTCTGGTTTATATTTAGAATTTAATAACCATCAAATGTAATCCGTGGGGTTCAAATGCAGAGATAATAGTAAAACAATATATAAGGTGTACAATAATGAATACAGCCATTTTAGTGTAGTGGTTCACATGGCACAGCTCATGTTGAGATCAACTCCTGTTCAATGACCATCAGTGTGACTGAGTGTGAATTTCTATGTTCCCTGTGATTGACTAGTGCCCAATCAAGGGAGCAACCTGACACTTGCACAAAATCAGCTGGGATTGGTTCCGGCTCTCACAACCCTCAACAAGATAAATGGTAGAAAATGGATGCATGGATGACTGATACAAATTTGACATTTCTTTTCATGTGTTTTCTAGGAAAGCTAGTAGGGTGTCCCTTAGATAAAACCATCAGTATTTGTGTACTTGAAACAAAATATAAACAAAACGAAATATGCAATATTATATTCAAACGTGGGTAGAGTAGCCAAATAATGTACTCAAGTAAGAGTACTGTTACTTTAGAATACTATGACTCAAGTCAAAGTAAAAAGTAGTCCTCCATACATTTACTAGAGTAAGAGTAAGAAAGTACTCAGTGAAAAAACTAATCAAATAAAGAGTAAATTGTGAGTAACTTCCGATTTAAAAAAAAGAAAATCAGAGCGTGAACATCAAATAAAATTAAAATAAAAAAGAATAATAATTGTGGCACGGTGACTGACTGGTTAGCAAATCTGCCTCACAGTTCTGAGGACCTGGGTTCAAATCCGGCTTTGCCTGTGTGGAGTTTGCATCTTCTCTCTGTGCCTGTGTGGGTTTTCTCCGGGTACTCCGGTTTCCTGCCACATCCCCAAAACATAAATGGTAGGTTAACTGAAGACTCTAAATTGCCCTTTAAGTGTGAATGTGAGTGTGAATGGTTGTTTGTTACCCTGCGATTGGCTGGCGACCAGTTCAGAGTCGACCCCCACCTCTCGCCCAGAGTCATCTGGGATAGGCTCCAGTACGCCCGCGACCCTAGTGAGGGTAAGTCAGTACAGAAAATGAATGAATGAATGAATAATATATTGATGTCCACACACACCGGCCACCATTTTTAACTTTATTCACTTAAATGGCTGAATGAAGAAGCTGTTTGCTGACCAGACTTTTTGAGTGTGTGTGTGTGTGTGAGAGAGAGAGAGAGAGAGAGAGAGAGAGAGAGAGAGAGAGAGAGAGAAAGAGAGCAAGAGCAAGAGAAAGAGAGAGAGAGAGAGAGAGAGATTACATCATGGCACGTATCCCCAAGAAGCATGTTTTACAGTGATTTATGACCATAAAATAGGGCTAATGTTGGCATATGCACTGCCAAAGCAACAACAGAAACATCTGCAACTTACCGCATGGTTGAAATATCCACGTTTTGGCAGTCACAATTTATGATTATGCTGCATGACAAAGCTGTTGTTTTTTGGATTCTGTGAAGTAAACACTCGCGCAGCTGTTTTTTTCCCCCCCAAAACGAGTCACTTTGATTGTCCCACAAAGGCTTTGTGTGCAGTCATGTGACTGCCTTGTGCTGTCTGATTGGTGAACTGGAGTCAAATGACACTAGTGATCACGTTGGATTGGCTGCAGCGGCGCTCTATGTGGAAGTCGATGATGAAGTCTAAAAAAGATTGCGTACGCAATAATGGATCAATAAAAGTAGCAAGCGGCTTGTCGACCATTGTAATTGAGTAAAAGTATCAATTCTTTTTTACATAAATACTCAAGTAAAAGTAAAAAGTATGGTGCATTCACTCCGTTTTCCTCCCACATCCCAAAAACATGCATGGTAGGTTAAATGAAATCTCTAAATTGCCCCTAGGTGTGAATGTGAGTGCGAATGGTTGTTCGTTTATGTGTGCCCTGCGATTGGCTGGCAACCAGTTCAGGGTGTACCCCGTCTCCTGCCCGATGAGGATAAGTGGCTCAGAAAATGGATGGATGGATGACATTCAAACTAGTCTGTCAAGTACAATTTGTCCAAAATGTTACTTGAGTAAATGTAACAGAGTGTGTGCGTCCATCCATTATGGCTTTTTCACACTGCACTTGGCAGGGCGCAACACGTCGTCTTCTAACCCACTCATTGCGTAGGCCTATGTGCTGCGAGGTTGCAACAACGGAACGCCGTGTTGCGTCTCGTCGCGATGCTCAGGCTGAGCGTTTACAGTCGCGGCGCCGCGCCTTGAGTTTTAAAATGTTCAACTTGGGAATGCTGTCAATGTGGTGTCAGACGGCGCATCAAAAAGGAGAGGGCTTGGCGGGGTAATTAATTCAGAGCGCTAGCAACAATACACAGACATGAATAGAAGACTAGAAACGCCAGCGCCCTGGAGCAGCCCAGCTAATCGACCTGCCTTTGTGTTTTTCTGTGGGTTTTTTTCTGTGCATACGTTTGCAATGCCACTGTCATGACCCTTGAGTTAATGTCTTAATATTACGGTTTCTCTTAGAACGATCTTTAAATCTTGAAACCTTGCCTCGCTCTCCACTTCTGTCAAATATAATGTGCTGAGTGACCAGAACACCATTCTGAGCACCTGTCTTTTGCATACATTGGAGTGTCATTACAGTGCAGACTGACTGGAACTTATTAGGCTCTCCAACACCCACTGTCATTAAATCAAGTGCCCTGCCAAGCCATTATTGAGCAATAAAGTTTTAATTGTGCTGTTGCTAGGAGGAAGGGGGTGGATGGATTCTGAAAGGTCCTGTGAAATCGTAGTGGTACTGTGCAACAAAATGAAGCTGTTTCTGAGACAAGTCCCGAATAAAAGAAGATAACTGGGCAGCCGTTAGTTTCCATTTTTGTTCGTGAAAATGTTTAACAAATAGCATGGTCACTTTTTCTTGAGTTAGGCTTTTTTCTCTTGGTTAGATGGCTTCAGGGTTTGTTTCACAAATACATCTCTGGCCAAATAGGCCAAAAACAGAGATTGTTTCAAACAAATAAAAAGGGTACACACCTGTCCAAAGGCCCATGAAATAAATAAGCAAAGTGGTAGGACGTAGGATTTTGATGACAAAAAAAAAAGTTTAGGTTGGGGGAGATGCCCATAGGTTAGGTTGGGGTAGGCCTGGTACACACATAAAGATTTTTCCACTCTTACAAGATTTTTTATCTGCTACATACCCCAAATATAAAGATAACAAAATTGGGCATTCAAGAGTTTTGGTCGTCATGTGTGTATGGTGTGCTCCAAGAATCTCAACACAGCAGACCACACACATAAAGATTCTGTTGTACTGCCGATCTCGGAGTCTAGCGTGATCACACGTAATCTCACAAAACCGAAGAGGAAGATGTTTCGATGTTTTCCCGAGTGTTCCCAAAGAATGCCAGAGCCGGAAGCCTTTTAAAATGTTGCTTTGGAAAACACTTCTTGCTTTTTAAACAAAAAACGAGTAAGACATTTTTGTTTTGTTTTCTTATACGGTCGCTTCCATATTCATCAGTCTTGGGTGCTTCTTTGATTAAATACTTTTTGTGTCATGTCACCATTGACTCTGCACTGACTCGTGAGAAGTCGGTGTTCCCCACACACATGAAGAGTTTTGGTCGTAAATATTGAACACATTCATTATTTAAGATTGTCGGCCCTGACCTGGTTCGGACCCTAAAATCGGGACGAATCCACTCTCATCACACATCAGACCTCAGGACGATCTTTATCGGTCAGTCTTATAAGACTAAAGATTGTCTGACGTTTGACGTGCTTGTTCGGGAAGGGGCAGAATCGCTACCAAAACAGCCCGATTGTCTTTATGTGTGTACCGGGTCTTAGGTAAATGTATTTGTACCGGAGGGTAGATTTGGTTGGAGTGAGAGTTGGCTGTTCACACACTGTTCACACAGTCATTTAAACCACGAGTAAAAGGACAGTGACAACAATGACAACAGTGCTTCAGACAAAAAAAAACATGGATAAAAACAAAGATTTAAATAAAAATCAAAAGGGCAAAAGATGCAGTACAGAATAAAAACTATAACGGCAAATACAGAGACTATGTCAGGATAAATAAATGAATGAATAAATAAACAAATAAAGTTGTATCGTCATAATTTAAAATTTCAGTTCAAGCAAGGTTCAACAATAACCTAATTAGTGTGTGATGTTGAATGTTTTTATCGTTGAGGGTACAAAAATTGCCTCTGTATCTCGTGGTTTTACAAACTTACATTTTGTACATGCGGCCTGAGGGAAAAAGCCAGAATTCTCTGTGTAGTGGGTGGGAGCCATCTTCTAGGAAGGACCGAGCTAGCCTCTGTAACTGCTTGTAAAACAAGGATTGTAGCTACAGCTGTGACTCTCTCATCAGTCTACTAGCCCACCTCACAATTTGGTTGAGGAAGTTTTTATTTTCAAGGGATAGGTTGCTGAACGAAGACACCAGGCTAAGGGATACAACAGATTTATTGAAACATCGGTAGAACATGGTTAGCGGTTTGCTGTCAATGGCTGTGTCTGAAAACGTTTACTCACTCACTACTCCCTACTCCTCATGTAGGGTTGCTCTATATAGCGGACTATATATTGAGCTAAGTCATAACAGCATTCATACACTGCACGGCACTCTGTTATTGACGTCACAGCTGTCCCACAATAACAGAGTAGGCTGTTGCGGTCAGTAAAATAAATAAATAAATAAATAAATACATAAACAAACAAATACATTTCTGCATTAAAATACCATGTTACTGTACGTTGCTATAAAAATACCAACACTCGAACCTCTGTTGAAGTTACTTACATTTGTACGAAAAATTCACTCCCTCCATCTGCGACGCAACTCATCCCGCCATTCTTTTACAGTACTTCTTCTCTGAAGACGCAATGCATTATGGTACACCACGACTCCGTGAGTGAACATCAGTTGGTTACTACTTTTTTGCTATACTTTGTGGGAAACTTTGAGTGCCATATATAGGATGGCGAATTTGATCGCTAACCATTCGGACACCTCTGCAAAATGGCATAATCACTATATAGTGCACTATACAGTGGCTAATGAATGATTTCGAACACAGCAAATGTGAAGACAGTTTCCTCAGATAATGTAAATGCTGATTTCCCTTCTTGTGATGACTGAAGAAGCCCCTAGAAAAAGAAAACAAAAAGTGTAACATCCATAAAAATCAGTGAGGGTCAAGTTGCCTCAAATCAAGTTTAGTATGATTGAGTTGAGTTTGAAAAAGGCCACAGATGTATGCAGTATATACAACATAATGAGTGAAGTCAGTGGCAAAACATTTATTCATGATGCTCTTTAATGTTAAATCACATTTCTTCTACTCCATTAGTTTCCCTGCCATGAAGTGATGACTTAAAAATAAAAACCGGAGATGCCTATCTCAGATGTCAAAACATGTCATCTTGACAGAGTTGCATATTAAATATGTGATGAATAGAGAGCGCAAAATTGAAATGCGAGCCGATCTTTTTGTTATTCGTTTTTAAAATGTTTCCTGCAAACAAAGTTTCCCATCAAGAAATGTGCGTGTCCACAGTCACACAAAAACTGAACCTTACCCAAAACTCAGGAGCTTCAGCAGCACGAGCGTAACATGATACCCCTCCATTGTTGTTGCAAATAATGGCCGTGTTCAAAAGATGCTTTTTGGATTGGATAGAGTCAGAGCTCCATCTAGTTATAACACTTAACAGCATTTACTGTTTCATGCAATAGTAAGAATATATTGGCATTTAATCAGCAAAACCCGGCCGATTATGATTATTTTGAAAAGGGCTTATATTGTCCGACCAATGAATCGATCAGGGTGTCCGGGCTCTCCCTTAGAGATAGTGTGAGAAGCTCGGTCATCCAGGAGGGGGTCAAAGTAGAGCCGCTGCTCCTCTGCATTGAGAGGAGCCAGATGAGGTGGCTTGGGCATCGGTTTAGGATGCCTCCTGGATGCCTCCCTGGTGAGGTGTTCCGGGCACGTCTCACCGGGAGGAGACCCCGGGGACGACCCAGGACACACTGGAGAGACTGTCTCTCAGCTGGCCTGGGAACGCCTTGGTATCCCCTCGGAAGAGCTGGAGGAAGTAGCTGGGTAGAGGGAAGTCTGGGCTTCCCTGCTGAGGCTGCTGCCCCCGTGACCCGACCTCGGATAAGCGGAGGAAAATGGATGGATGGATATTATTATTATTATTATTAAATATTCTTTCGTTTTAGGATGGGCAGGAAGCAGTGGTGAACAAAAACTTTCACATAATTACACAGTAATTTTTATAAATAAAAATTTAGCCAAGCTGTTTTGACTGGAGGTGACCTTTTTGGTATACTTTCAGGTAAATTTAAGTGGGCTGCTGATGCCGTGCAGCATATTCAATACTTCATTGATAGTTTAATGAAAGAGCCTGCTCTCATTTTTTCTTAAAGCCTTTTATAGTAGCACTACAAGCCCTAGAGAAGTCCAAATACGCTCTTGTAAAATGTGAATTCCTCTCTAAAAAGAATATCATGCACAAATCCATTTCTGACCTATTAGAAAATGTACTTCCCGGATTTCTGGTAATCCTTTGGCCAAAAGGAGCAGAGAGGATGATTAGAGAATAACCCGCTCTGATTGACAGGGAGATACAATTGTTATGAAGTAGGCTAATCCTGGCCTGAAATTTGCCAGCAGTTTTATGATCACGTACATAATGTATTATGTAAATGTACAGTCTTAATATCTTATTAGTGGACGTGTTAAAGGCTTCAAAAGCAACAACCATAAAGGTACTAGTTACCTCTGAATGGTTGTCTGTGTATTGTTCTTGCTTTTAGACTAAATGTTAATTAGGTTTTGAAATTATTTTAGTTTGTATTTGGAATGATTAGATACTGGTTGGACCCCAAAGCAGACAGAGTATATAAGAAACAACTTCAAGTCTAAAGTTCCAACTCGGGGTGGGACTCAATTAAAAAAAAGAAAATCTAATTGATTAGAGGCTTTACAATTAATTAATCACATTTTAATCATTTAACAATATATGTCATAAAAATTTAAATGGATTTAAATGGACGACTGACTCAAATAATTGACATAGACAGTAATAGTCTTAACTCTGGAAAAATGCATTTAATTGCATTTCAATACAAAACTGTAGAAAAACTAATAGAAAATATCCCTGGCCAAAGTTAAACAGTGCTAAAGTTAATGTGCCATTTCAGGATTTTTTTTTTTAAATAGTATTGCCTTTAAAACACACACACACGTATCAAGGGTTCCAATGGGGAGAGTTAACCCTGAGATGAGGGAAAGTCTGAATTATCACTCGCTGTGATTCAGATTTAGTGAATGTCCATCCATCCATCCATCCATTTTCTGAGCCGCTTCTCCTCACTAGGGTCGCGGGCGTGCTGGAGCCTATCCCAGCTGTCATCGGGCAGGAGGCGGGGTGCACCCTGAACTGGTTGCCAGCCAATCGCAGGGCACATAGAAACAAACAACCATTCGCACTCACAGTCATGCCTACGGGCAATTTAGAGTCTCCAATTAATGCATGTTTTTGGGATGTGGGAGGAAACCGGAGTTCCCGGAGAAAACCCACGCAGGCACGGAGAGAAAATGCAAACTCCACACAGGCGGGGCCGGGGATAGAACACGGGTCCTCAGAACTGTGAGGCTGACGCTCTAACCAGTCGGCCACCGTGCTTTGTGAATGTAACCAGCTAAAAGTCTAATGTACAGGAGCTTTTTAGCACAAAAGCTTGGCCACCCTTAGTCTAATAAATGTTCTGCCTTTCAAATATCCATCCATCCATTTTGTTTGCCATTTATCCTCACTCGTATCGCAGTTCAGCTGTAGCCTCCCCCAGCTGACTGGGCGGGGTACACCCTGAACTGGTCGCCAGCCAATCACAAGGCACAAATATACAAACAACATTTCATACCCATGGACAATTTATAGTCTTCAATTAACCTACCATGCACGTTTTTGGAATGTGGGAGGAAACCAGAGTACCCAGAGAACACATGGAAACTCCCTACAGGAAGGCCAGAACCAGGATCTGTACCCATGACCTCTGAACTGTGAGGGGGATGTGCCAACCAGTTGGCGACCGTGCCGACACTGAATCGTTCCAAGAAATGTACTGTATGTGTCCCCACAAAGACGCTGAAGTGGCGCTCTAATGTTGCTACAGGAAGTCACCAAAAACAGAGAAAGTAGCCTGTGCCATGTCAACATACTTCGAACAATATAGTGGAATGAGAATAGAGTCAGAAAGGAGACATGTGTGGACTGATGATAAGATTAAACTTCTACTTTGTAACGAAAACCCACCAAAGCAAAGAACATCCAGCACGGGGAACCACCATTGTTATTGTCGATGTTGGCGGTCTTAGCGCACAGAACTATGATCATCTAAAATGGATAATTTTACAGATAAGCCACAACAACTATTTTTTCAATTATAAATCTGCATCTTCAGCTTTAAGTAGAACTTTGCTGAATTCTGCCATTGATCAAGGCATCCAGACTGATAACTCATTCATCATAGACAAGATTTTAGCCATGTTTACAGGCAGTCAATTTATTCTTATCAGTTAATGCACTAACAAGACATAGAGGGAATATGTGAACATGAATAGCCTGATGAGGCCTCTGATTAGAAAAGAAAAATTGGAGGCTTATACAGAGACTTGATAATAAGAGAGGTCAAAAAATGGTTGGTAATTTATTATAGTTCAACCCAGGAGTAACCATGTCATGCACATTTCTTTCTCGGTTGGTGTATCAATTAAAAATTGAACAAATCTGACTTTTTCTCCCATGCAATTCTCTAGGAAACTACAACTTCAATCTTGTGCCTATTGTCAGGCTCTTGGAAGGCTGATAAGAAAAGAGTCAGAAGTACAATTTTGATGGATGGTCGCTGCGGTGTGTACTGTGTACACACTATACATCTGTTTTTATTTGCATACTGCAGTGCAGTCTCAGCGTGTGTCTGAGCTCAGCGCTATCCCAGGGTGTCACATAACAAATGTTAATACATTCCCTGAGAATTCCCTGATGGTTCATACATTTGTACAGTACAATGAAGCAATACCTCAATGACAGCTGTTTGCCTGTGGATTTATATATGTGTGGTCTTAGAAGATCTTTTGGATACATATAGTTTTGGCTGGATTAGGTAGTCTTAATTACATGGTCTGCTTGTTGTGTTTATCATACCCTCATTAGAATTGTTTTGGGAGGAGTAAATAGCAAGCGGAAGAATTGGCAGCCTCGAACAAAGCCTATATAGCAACATGCCAGTTGCAATCACTGCGAACAGCACTCAGCAAGACAAAGTCAATGCCTCCTGGTCGGTATCGAAAGTCTCCAACCAGCAGTTGTTTTTTGAAGGGGAACACAAATCTATATTTTACGTCTGCATGGTAAAGCACTTTAAATAATTGATTTTATTGTTAAAATTGGGCTGTGAGCACTGCAGAAATGTGTGCCAATAAGAACAACAGTACAAAAACACGAATATTTAAATCTTCCAAATGATTTACATGTCTGGGTGGGACTGCATAACCCAGTCTTAGTACAAAAGCTGAAATACACTAGTTGTATATTGGTAGTGCTAACCAATCCCACAAGAAATCCATAACCATTATTCGAGATTATTCTGGTTTGGTTGGGATGGAGATAGTTTGGGTGGCAGGTACTATCCATAATGGAGAACCTAGGCATGCTGATTTGCAGAAATACAGAGATATATGTAGCAACACAGATGGAGAAAAGAAAGAAATATGGTCAGCTACTGAGTCACTAAAAGTGTAGTGGTTCACTTGCCTGACTTCCTTGCAGGCAGTGTGGGTTCAGTGGATTTGGTACCTGGGACTTCAGTGGGAACTGATCCAACTTAATACACATTTTAACACCACCACTATCACATGGCAATATTACAAACCATCAATATTATACAAAAACGCAATTCAAAAAGCACGCAACTGTGACCCGTACATCATCTGGAGCAGTTCAGAATCAATATGTACAGTATCTAATAATATCCATCCATCCATTTTCTGAGCCGCTTCTCCTCACTAGGGTCGCAGGCATCTAATAATATGAAAAAGTATTAATAAAATACATCATATGCACCACAAATTCCGATTATTGAATGTATTCATGTGTGCAGTGTGTATTGCTCGTCGAAGTTGGCTGTAGTAGTTTTGCTCTGACCAACCAATGATCCATCCATCCATCCATTTTCAACACCGCTTATCCTGGTGAGGGTTGGAGGGCGCTGGAGCCTATCCCAGCTGACTTCGAGCAAAAGGCGGACTACACCCCGACCTGGTCGCCAGTCTGTCGCAGGCCACATATAGACACGGACAACCATTCACACATTCACACCGTCACTGAGTGGAAACTGAACCCACACTGCCCGCACCAAAGTCAGGCGAATGTACCACTACACCATCAGTGACCCAACCAATCAGAGGATGGAAAACGTGTGATATCACAGAGGACTCTCCTTGTGAGGAAGTTGAAATCTGATTGATTATACAAATACTTTCATTACTAATATAGTTTAAATGACATTGGCCAGTGCTACTGATTATGAAGACCTTAGGCAGATTAGATTGACATAGCAGCACATTGAGGCTGAAGTGTGATTGGACCGAAAGAAAAAAAAAAACACTGTTCACTTTCCACTGCGTGACAGTGCGAATATGAGTGTGATTGGTTGCGATAATGCGATTATGACGACAGTCCAGGGTGTAGTCCTTTTGCCACAAGTTAGGCAAGATGGGCGCCAGATCCAGCCTCATGTCTTATCTATAGGAGGGTGTTGTGGTGCGCAGAGGCGAAAAGACTTCTCGAGAGCATTTCTTTTCTTTTCTTTTATTTTTAGATAACTCAGCGCACCCACAGGAAGCTTCGTATTGACAAGATTAAATCTAATCTATTTGCATTGAGAAAAGATATGTTTGCAGCACTTTCTAGCAGTCAATAAGATTGAGCTGTTGGAGCTTTTGTGTGTCAGTCCAACATACAACAGCAGTTTAATGTCTTTTGAATAGCATTAGAGTATTACAAACTGACACTTGTGCTTTTCTTCATTTTTCTCCACACCTTTTTTAATATACAGCATCTGTAGGGGTCTGTCTTCCATTCTCCTGGATGAGCCCTCTGGGATCAGTGTTCTCGTCGGCTGTTAAGCTACTGTAGGGTCTTCTAAGATCAAATGGGACTTGATGATTTGTGTGTTTTTTTTATTTTTAGATTACACAGGAAGCAAATGCAGAAAATCTTATTGGATAAATACTCCCTTTTTATATTCCTGTGTATAATAGCAGCATGAACACTGTTCATATTTTGTTTCTGTAATTTTGTCCTATATTGTCTCACCCCTCCCAGCAAGCAGGGAAGACGGCAGCAGCATGCGAGGTGAGTTTTAAAAATGCATGTTCTTCCTTTGCACACACATCCCTCAGCCCCCCATGGGACCAGACTGTCACCCTACAGGCAGATAAAAACTCCACACAGGGGATTGACATGCGTGACTTGTGCCTTGTGAGCACCTTGTATGACGTGTATATCTGTTTGTTCAGGTATAGGTCTTGTAGCCCTTAATTGCATTTGTTCAGCCAATAAATTGTGCCTATGGTCTTATTAATATTCTGTATGTGCACCCACACAGCACTATAAGGCATATTTTATACAAGTCTGGATGCTAATATCCTTTAAATAACCACCTGTCTTCAATCATTGAGGAAGAATACATAAAGGTACCTCCAATAGAGTGTGATCAGTGGCCTATATGTGCCTGTGTCAGTCTGCAAGCTTGGCCAAGCATGTTTTTTCCATAACTAATGAATAACAGAGGTAGAAATTTACTGTAGCCAAGTGCTGTGGAGATGTGATCATCCACCCTGAACACATCACACTGCTCTCCCGGAGTGTAATAATGGTTGGTAGATGGCTGCCATTATGACCTTTCCGCTGAACAGGGGAACAGTGAGCCACGTGAAATCAAATTACCGCTGCAGAGGGGGTTCACTCTTCTCACCCAACGTGTCCTGCTTTTTTCTCTTTTCTCATTTTCCTGTTTGCTTTCTCTGCTGCCCTTCCCCTCTATCCTTCCTCCGTCAATCTCTTCTCCCCCCTTGACTCTGAAAAAGCAAGCAGGAACTTATAGGTGGAAAAAAGAGTGCAACAAACATTTTGAGATCTCATAAATTCAATATATTAATATTGCCCGGACTCCCTAAAAGTGCTTGGGAGTGCATTCAGTGACTCAATAAGTCACAACATTGTCACAGAGGCGGCGATGATGCATGAGGACAACAGCATTCAGTTCATTCCAGAGCAGGTATTCTTTGTCAGATAAGCAAAATTTTAAATCCTTGTGCTGGCCTAATGTGTTTTTAATGCAGCCGCATGACTTATGTTTCTATCAGTAGGTCGGCCTCATAGGGCTGATAGGATGCTTGTGGGTGAGAGACAGGGACCAGGAAAGGCAGCAAAGATTAATCTGTGGGTTGGCAGAGGCATCACACATTTTATCAGAGCTGCACTGACTGAGGCCACTGCGGGGACTGGTTCTATCATACCATTCCATTGTATGTTAGATTTCACTATACTACATACACACTGAAGGCATATGCATTGTTTTCCATACTCCTTTTTTGGCAGCATGATTCTGTCTTTTTTGTTCTGTAATTGTGTCCCCGAGTGCTTTTTATCCACCCAATCTCAACAAACCAGCAAGAAAGTAGGAGAACAGCAGCATGCGGGCTTGACTTTTACGAATGCATCTTCTTCCTGTGCACACATACCCTTCAGTCCCCATTGAACCAGGCTTTCATCCTCCATACGGATAAAATTTCCACACAAGGGATATACATGCATGACTTCTGCCAGGATGCACATGCAACAGAACAATGCTGAAGGTGAGGACATTTCCTAAGTGCAGCAAAGATATACAGGCCAGTCTGAGAACATGGTGGTGGGGACGATGTGTATGTCTAGTAGGAAATGAGGGTTTGTTCTGGTATAAGAGGTCTTCTAGCAATTGATTGCATTTGCTCGGCCGATAAATTGGCCTTCTGGTCTGAAGAAGGCTGGTCAAGCTGGCACAGAAAGGTCATATAAGCTTGGAGAGCGAAACTGCAGTGCTGCAAGCAACATGAGGTTTAGTAAAGTTTAATTTTGCTGCCACAGGCCAATACTTTGGCCATTTTAATTCATGCAGTGATGTCTAAAAGCCTTTTGTTTGTGCCTGAGGGGAACCGAGCTTGAACTTTATCATTCAGTCTGACAATGAATCAGTCAACACTGTTGCCAGTAGGTTACTGTAAGAAAAAAAGTGGAAGGTGAGTAGTCTTGGATTCTGGAGTCATGCACCACTTGATACATCATACTCATACACCAACTGCAAATTATTATTTGCCTAATACTAGTTGATTTGTTTACATGAATCAGGTGACACTCTTCGAAAGCAGCAATTGGCTCCTGTCTCTTGACTTCTACAATGAGCTTCCTCCAATGGAAACAAACTGCTACTACTCAACCCAAACATATAAATTAGGAACATGTATAACGTTTTTTTTTGCTACAGTGCCACATTGTTACTTTTCAGCATTTCTTCACAATATTTTTTTATGATCATTCTCTTTCTTGTATTATCGTATTTTATTGCATGTCTCAAGTCTTATTTACACTGAAATGCTGAAACAATATGGAGCCATGAATATTACAGTGCATGCTGGGAAAATATGTAACAGTACATTAAGACATTGTTGTAAATTCTACAGTTATTTACCACATTACATCCATCACATCCATCCATATTCCGAAATGTTTTTCCTTACTAGCGTCTCGGCTCTGCTGACGACAAGCTCAGTTGACTTTTGGCGAGAGGCGGGGTACACCCTGAACTGGTCGCCAGCCAATCGCAGGCCACATATAAACAAACAACCATTCATAGTCACATTCACACCTACAGACAATTTAGAGTCTCAAATTAACCCACCATGCATGTTTTTGGAATGTGGGAAAAAAAACAAAGTACGCAGAGAAAACCCAGGCAGCATGGGGAGAACATCCAAACACCACATAGGGAGGTCAGATTTAAACTGTGAGGCAGTTATGCTAACCAATTGTCTGTCGTGCCCCCTTACTACATACCATGCAGTAAAATACTGTAAAGCTCTTTTGGGTTGCAGAAGACTGTAGCGGACATGCCTCGCAAAAGATGCCACCCGGCACCCCAGCCTCGCACTAACCGCCGCTCCCCGCCGAGGTAGACTGTAACTCTAGAGTCACACGCAGACTCTAAACAGATTAACACAACAAACTATCTTCAACAAGACACAGACATTTGCTTTGCCATGCCGACGCTAAGTGAATCACGTCTGCCTGAGACTTCAAAGGGGAGACCCACAAATGCTGGGTTCGGCCCCGAACGCTAAGTTAATTAACTCCCCGCCAGTCGAAGGATTGGACCTGCAGCGACGCCTCCACCCTGCTGAGACCTGCTACTTGGGTGTTGGAACAGGCATCAGTGACACCCACGGGCAACGGAACGACACTACAGACAGGGGTTCATAAGACAGTCTGTGCCTCGACTGGTACTCAATATATTTTAAAAAATTTACATGAACGCCACTAGTGACGCTATTGCTGCAAACATGAATGTCTAAGGTCAAATCTGTTGTTAACTCAACCAGATGGAATGTCTCACGCCACGCCACAAATATCACATGAAAATAGCAATGTTCTCCACACCACATAACATTTGAAACATTCATTGCAGGTATGAAAGAGAATGAGCGTGTAGCAATGCAGGGTGAGAAAATGGTCCCGTTATCTTAAATCCAACTGGCCGACTGGTTAGAGCGTCAGCCTCACAGTTCTGAGGTGCGGGGTTCAATCCCCGTCCCCGCCTGTGTGGAGTTTGCATGTTCTCCCCGTGCCTGCGTGGGTTTTCTCCGGGCACTCCGGTTTCCTCCCACATCCCAAAAGCATGCATTAATTGGAGATTCTAAATTGCCCGTAGGCATGACTGTGAGTGCGAATGGTTGTTAGTTTCTATGTGCCCTGCGATTGGCTGGCAACCAGTTCAGGGTGTACCCCGCCTCCTGCCCGATGACAGCTGGGATAGGCTCCAGCACGCCCGCGACCCTAGTGAGGAGAAGCGGCTCAGAAAATGGATGGATGGATGGTTTTAAACCAAAAACATGCATTAATTGGAGACTGTAAATTGCCCGTAGGCATGACTGTGAGTGTGAATGGTTGTTTGTTTCTATGTGCCCTGCGATTGGCTGGCAACCAGTTCAGGGTGTACCCTGCCTCCTGCCCGATGACAGCTGGGATAGGCTCCAGCGCGCCCGTGACCCTAGTGAGGAGAAGCTGCTCAGAAAATGGAAATGGTTTTAAACCAGCGGCACGGTGGACGACTGGTTAGAGCGTCTGCCTCACAGTTTTGAGGACCGGGGTTCAATCCCCAGCCCCGCCTGTGTGGAGTTTGCATGTTCTCCCCGTGCCTGCATGGGTTTTCTCCGGGGACTCCGGTTTCCTCCCACATCCCAAAAACATGCGTGGTAGGTTAATTGACAACTCTAAATTGCCCGTAGGTGTGAATGTGATTGTGAATGGTTGTTTGTTTGTATGTGCCCTGCGATTAGCTGGCTACCAGTTCAGGGTATACCCCACCTCCTGCCCGATGATAGCTGTGATAGGCTCCAGCACGCCTGCGACCCTAGTGAGGAGAAGCGGCTCAGAAAATGGATGGATGAATGGTTATTCAAGCAGGTAGGTGTGTGTGCCATTGATTTCTTTTTTTAACCTCTCATGTTATTATTTTGTTGTCGTACTCTTATTTCTCTCAGCTGATCTTGTACTACCAGGCTAAGCTGCAGATAAATTGCTGCATTCCCATAAGTGCAAACTCTTGTGCTGGTACATTTGGAGGTAGCAGTCTTCATAATCGTGCACCTGTATTGTTATTTTCCCCCTTTGTTGACCCCTCAACAGGCCTCATTGTGCCAAAAGCTATTTGGTACCATTGCTATATGTGATCAACATGCTTTGTTATATCTTCAGGCTATTTTGACATTTGGTTATTTTTCGACTAAACCTCATTTCATCAGTGTTGAATGATACTATCTTTAGCTTCAGGCAATTGTATGTGACAGGCTTCTCCAGTGGCTAAATTACAGACACTTAACATGAATAACAATTGCAGTTCACAGTTCACAACACTGTTGACTCTCCCACATAATGATACACATTGACAGAACTGTCATTTTTGGATCTGCATTACTTCTTTCTTCTGTGGCAAAAATATATAATTTTGTGTTAATTTTGTTTCTCTTGATTTCGTTCTAATGGACTAGAGGCGAGAAAGCTTTTTCTCTGATTGGCTTCATGGGCTCTGACTGTGTTAATGTTTGATCTTGGCGTCTGCATTCAAGAATAAAACATTCTGTCTTGAGGATGTTGAAAGAGCTACATTTGCTGAATGGTTACACTACTATAAATATGTTATGAAAAACTCGTGCAAAACTGAATAGTTAAACTACCATAAATGTATTGTAAAAAATGGTTGTAAAACATCCATCCATCCATTATCTGAGCCGCTTCTCCTCACTAGGGTCGCGGGCGTGCTGGAGCCTATCCCAGCTGTCATCGGGCAGGAGGCGGGGTACACCCAGAACTGGTTGCCAGCCAATCGCAGGGCACATACAAACAAACAACCATTCGCACTCACAGTCATGCCTACGGGCAATTTAGAGTCTCCAATTAATGTATGTTTTTGGGATGTGGGAGGAAACCGGAGTGCCCGGAGAAAACCCACGCAGGCACGGGGAGAACATGCAAACTCCACACAGGCGGGGACGGGTATTGAACCCCGCACGTCAGAACTGTGAGGCTGACGCTCTAACGAGTCAGCCACCGTGCCGCCGGTTGTAAAACATATACAGTAAAAATTGTTAACTTTCCAATAAAGAGGAGCATGAGCTTGGTGGTTTCAGACACAAAAATGAAGCAAACAAAGAAAAGAACACTTTACCTCCAGTGAAAAACAGAGGGATCTCAGTTCTGGGGCTGCTTGGTTAAATCAAGGTGTCTTAAATACATGTGCAGGCTACAATGAAATCTCTAAACATGGAGCAAATGTTCTAAATGTACTGGCCAGGGTCAGAAAGCTCAGTCTCATGACCCAAAATACATGCAAAAAACTCAACAGCAGCTATGAACACAAAATTTGACTCTTCTTCTTCTTCTTCTTCTTCTTCTTCTTCTTTTCCTTTCAGCTTGTCCTTTTAGGGGTCGCCACAGCGTGTCATCCTTTTCCACTCTTTACATGATACATAACACCCTCAATTTCAAGTTTCAGCCTCATCACTCAATCTGACACATTGTTCACCTCCAAGACATTCTTAGCCAACTCTTCTGTTAAAATAACCCTTACTCCATTTCTCTTCCCATTGACACTGTTGTAAAATAATTCGAACCCTGCCCCTAAACATCTAGCCTTTCTGCCTTTCCCCTTGCTCCCCTGGACACAATATATCAACCGTTCTCCTAATCATCATGTCAACCAACTCCCGAGCTTTTCCTGTCGTTGTCCCAACAATCGAATTCCCCACATTCAGTTCTAGGCTCTATGTTTTCGTCTTCTATTTCTGCCTAAGAACCCGCTTTTCACCTCTTTCGTCTTTGACTCACAGTAGCTGAATTTCCAACGGCACCCTGCAGGTTAACAGCGCCAGTGGCGGATATTGTTAACCCAGGCCAAGACCAACCTGGTTCGGAATTCTTTGGATGAACGCTCATATTTCATCCATCCATCCATTTTCTACCGCTTATATAAGCTACGGGTCGCGGGGGCAGTAGCTTTAGCAGTAGCTTTAGCAGGGACGCCCAGACTTCCCTCTCCCCAGCCACCTCATCCAGCTCTTCCGGGGGGATCCTGAGGCGAAGGACATAGTCTCTCCAGCGTGTCCTGGGTCGTCCCCGGGGTCAGCTCCCGGTGGGATGTGCCCGGAACACCTCATCGGGGAGGCGTCCGGGATGCATCCGAATCAGATGCCCCAGCCACATCATCTGGCTCTTCTCGATGTGGAGGAGCAGCGACTCTACTCTGAGATCCTCCCGGATAACCAACCTTCTCACCCTATCTCTAAGGGAGAGCCCGGACACCCTGCGGAGGAAACTCATTTCGGCCGCTTGTATCCGGGATCTTGTTCTTTCGGTCACGACCCACAGCTCGTGACCATAGGTCCGTTCCATTCTTCCCTCACTCGTGAACAAGACCCCAAGATACTTGAACTCCTCCACTTGGGCCAGGATCTCATCCCCGACCTGGAGAGGGCATGCCACCCTTTTCTGACTGAGGACCATGGTCTCAGATTTGGAGGTGCTGATTCTCATCCCAGCCGCTTCACACTCGGCTGCGAACTGCTCCAGTGAGAGTTGGAGGTCACGGCTTGATGAAGCCAACAGAACCACATCATCTCCAAAAAGCAGAGATGCAATACTGAGGCCACCAAACCGGACACCCTCTACGCCTCGGCTGTGCCTAGAAATTCTGTCCATAAAATTTATGAACAGAATCGGTGACAAAGGGCAGCCTTGGCAGAGTCCAACCCTCACCGGGAACGTGTCGAACTTACTGCCGGATATGCGGACCAAACTCTGACTCCGGTCGTACAAGGACCGAACAGCCCGTATCAGGGGGTTCGGTACCCCATACTCCTGAAGCACCCTCCACAGGACTCCCCGAGGACATGGTCGAAGGCCTTCTCCATGTCCACAAAACACATGTAGGCTGGTTGGGCGAACTCCCATGCACCCTCGAGGACCCTGCCGAGGGTGTAGAGCTGGTCCCTTGTTCCACGGCCAGGACGAAAACCACACTGCTCCTCCTGAATCTGAGATTCGACTTCCTGATGGACTCTCCTCTCCAGCACCCCTGAATAGACCTTACCAGGGAGGCTGAGGAGTGTGATCCCCCTGTAGTTGGAACATACCCTCCGGTCCCCCTTCTTAAAAAGGGGGACCACCACCACAGTCTGCCAATCCAGAGGCACTGTCCCCGATGTCCACGCGATGTTGCAGAGGCGTGTCAACCAGGACAGCCCCACAACATCCAGAGCCTTTAGGAACTCCGGGCGAATCTCATCCACCCCCGGGGCCCTGCCACCGAGGAGCTTTTTAACTACCTCGGTGACCTCAAACCCAGAGATAGGAGAGCCCGCCTCAGAGAACCCACACTCTGCTTCTTCATGGGAAGGCATGTCGGTGGAATTGAGGAGGTCTTTGAAGTATTCTCCCCACCGACTCACAACGTCCCGAGTCGAAGTCAGCAGCGCCCCATCGCCACTATACACAGTGTTGGTGGTCCACTGCTTTCCTCTCCTGAGACGCTGGATGGTGGACCAGGATTTCCTCGAAGCCGTCCGTAAGTCTTTCTCCATGGACTCACCAAACTCCTCCCATAAATGAGTTTTTGCTTCAGCGACCAACAGAGCTGCATTCCGCTTGGCCAGCCGGTACCGATCAGCTGCCTCAGGAGTCCCACACGCCAAAAAGGCCCGATAGGACTCCTTCTTCAGCTTGACGGCATCCCTCACCGTTGGTGTCCACCAACGGGTTCGGGGATTGCCGCCACGACATGCACCGACCACCTTACGGCCACAGCTCCGGTCGGCCGCCTCAGCAATGGAGGCGCGGAACATGGTCCACTCGGACTCGATGTCCCCCGCCTCCCCCGGAACATGAGCAAAGTTCTGTCGGAGGTGGGAGTTGAAACTCATTCTGACAAGGGATTCTGCCAGATGTTCCCAGCAGACCCTCACAATACGTTTGGGCCTGCCACGTCGGACCGGCATATTTCCCCACCATCGGAGCCAACTCATCACCAGGTGGTGATCAGTTGACAGCTCCACCCCTCATTCACCCGAGTGTCCAAGACATGCGGCCGCAACTCCGATGACACGACCACAAAGTCGATCATCGAACTGCGACCTAGGGTGTCCTGGTGCCAAGTGCACGTGTGGACACCCTTATGCTTGAACATGGTGTTCGTTATGGACAATCCGTGACGAGCACAAAAGTCCAATAACAGAACAGTGCTCGGGTTCTGATCTGGGGGGCCGTTCCTCCCAATCACACCCTTCCAGTTCTCACTGTCATTGCCCACGTGAACATTGAAGTCCCCCAGCAGAACGATGGAGTCCCCAGCGGGAGCACTCTCCAGCACCCCCTCCAAGGACCCCAAAAAGGGTGGGCACTCTGAACTGCTGTTTGGTGCATAGGCACAAACAACAGTCAGGACCCGTCCCCCCCACCCGAAGGTGGAGGGAGGCTACCCTCTCGTCCACCGGGGTGAACCCCAACGTACAGGTGCCAAGCCGTGGTGCAATAAGTATACCCACACCTGCTCGATGCCTCTCACTGTGGGCAACTCCAGAGTGGAAGAGAGTCCAACCCCTCTCGAGAGGACTGGTACCAGAACCCAAGCTGTGTGTGGAGGTGAGTCCGACTATATCTAGTCATAACTTCTCGACCTCACACACCAGCTCGGGCTCCTTCCCTGCCAGAGAGGTGACATTCCACGTCCCTAAAGCCAGCTTCTGTAGCCGGGGATCGGATCGCCAAGGTCCCTGCCTTCAGCCACCACCCAGCTCACACTGCACCCGACCCCAATGGCCCCTCCCACAGGTGGTGAGCCCATGGGAAGGGGGACCCACGTTACCCTTTCGGGCTGTGCCCGGCCAGGCCCCGTGGGTGCAGGCTCAGACACCAGGCGTTCACCTTCGAGCCCCACCACCAGGCCTAGCTCCAGTGGGGGGCCCCGGTGACCCGCGTCCAGGCAAGGGAAAACGAAGTCCATTGTTTGTCGTCATCATAAGGGGTCTTTGAGCCGTGCTTTGTCTGGTCCCTCACCTAGGACCTGTTTGTCATGGGTGACCCTGCCAGGGGCATAAAGCCCCAGACAACTTAGCTCCTAGGATCATTGAGACACACAAACCCCTCCACCACGATAAGGTGACGGCTCAAGGAGGGGCCCTCATATTTGTTAGGCAAAATTTTAAGACGTATGCCCTTCCTGACGCAACTCTGTATATTTATCCGGGCTAGGGACCGGCCTACAGTTTGCACTGACAGGTGTCCCCCATACGGCTGCATAAGAAAAAAAGAATTTAAAAAAAAAAAAAAAACATTGGCATATTCTGAAGAGCCCTTATCCAAATTTGAATGAACATCAATGAAAAGAGCTGAAACATACAATGTTGGACCACAGTTTCAAAGCAATGCTTGATTTTCACGATTTAATTGTCAGACATTTTTTTTAATGTATTGTATTTGGCACATTCAAATTATTTCAGTGACCATTCGGGGTTTTTCTTTCTTTTACCAACAATTTTGTCCACATGCGTAACATCTATTCTCCATTTATTTTCATGAGACACTACACAGAATGACCAATGCATCAGGCATGCTGACGTCATATAAAAATAATCTTTGGGTTTGTGTTATCACTCAACTCCGTTGTTGGATTTTGTATTGAATCTTAATGACTCCAAGTTTATGTTTTGAGATGCGAGTACAGTATCATGGGCAGAGAGTTTAGTGACAATGATGCTATATTGATGCATGAAAAATGCAAAATGACACTCTTACTGTAGAAAGGGCACATATGGAGTAAACAACTTGTCAGGATGACATTGCTGGAGGTAATACACTCTATTACCAAAATAGACTCTTGTTATTTCCGGTTTACCATCAAATCACGTCACAAGTGCCCGTTAGCAGGAGGCTGAATTCTCATGCAATCTGTATATAAAATCATCAAGACTTCCAAATAGTTTTAAATGAATTGAAAAGGGATACATGTGATTAAAGGTGAATGTCTATACTGTGTAACTCAAACTTACTATGATTATGACTACTTGATATTCACTGCCATATTCCGAATTTTTCCAAACCATTTATAATGTTAGGGTTACTGTGAAATGGAAATGGAGATGCCATTATGTGTGCCATGCTACGATAATGAAGATAATAATTATATCAATATTTGCAGGGGTGTCTAACTCATTGTAGTCTGGGGGCCACATACAGCCTAATTTGTGGGCCGGACCAGTAAAATAATAGCATAAATAATATTATTAAAATTTGCTTTCTTTTTTTGTCTTGGTTATTATATAAAGAAATACAAGTACATTAGGAAAATCTAATATATTATCAAATATTTAATGAAGTATCCTTTTCCAAAACAATAAGAACAACCTCAGATTTCTTAAGAAAAACATGCAATTTGCTTCAGTTTATCATGGGTGTATTTTAACAAATCACACTAATCGAATATATAGGTTCAAAACTTCACAGTCACAGGTATTTGGAACCGAAAAATACAATCTTGCACTTTACAATAAAATCAAATAATCAAGATTTAGGAATTATTTCAACTCACTTTTTTCAACGTGCATAATAATGCACTGAGAACCATTTTACATGTATAAGAACCTGATCACCTGCCCTGTATGAAAAATACATGGATAGGCTGCATTTTATGGCATTTTATGACAATAGGATTCCACAACTTTCAAAGTCATCCTGCCAGTGTATAACCCACGTTGAATACACTGGAGCTGTTGATAGTTTTAATGTCTTTGACTCTGCGAGGAGTTTTCATAATGAAGGACAGGAGACTGTAACAGTGTTTACTTTTTGAATAGGAACGTGATATGTCCTGGTCAGGACATATTTGCCTTATATGCGCACTATAAAGGGCAACAAGAGACATTATCATTCTAGCTTATTAGCTAACTAGCAGAGTGCATTGAGTCATGGTTCTCGAGCTCACCTCTGTCGTGGCGCTTGTGCACTGTATTACATTTTGTGTCAGAATTTGATTTCGACATTTTGACTCTTTCCATCTACCCATTTAGTAACTATAAAAGTTGTACTTTTGCTGCAGCTTTAAGAAGTTTAATCTCCACGTAGCAACAGCGGCAGAGGAGAGGGTTTCGCAGATGTTTCAAACAACGCCACCCACGGGAATTTCAACCCCCACGAGAAATATTAATATGCAAATTCAGTGCTAAAATGGTTGACCAGATGTTGACTTAAATAATATAAAAGCAGCACTTAAGCGAGGATGGGGCTTACCATGGTGTCAGGAACTCAAAAACATGAAAGCTACCATGAAGTGAACTGCAGTCTCAGGCTTGCACCACCTGTCCAATAGAGAAGAGAGAGGTTTAAATCATGCTACATGGTGCAAACATTTTAAAAAATATATTACATTGCATAATTATTATTACACTTGAGACTATGTTAGTCCCACGATGCACAAGAAGAAACAATGAGTCCCTGCCCTGGAACAATGAGTCCCTGTAATTTATCATCACGGAGTACAGATACAGTAATCCTGCGCTGTATGAGGGTTGTTGCTTCGCGGTCCCGCTATATTGCAGATTTTTATTTGTACAATTTGTACAATATTTTTGCGTTATCCATTGCTTTTGCTCTCTCTCAATATTTCATGTTTCAGCCTGCCATGATAGCAAATATTTTAGAACGATATATTTGCCCAAAAACGATCATGTTTTTATTTTTTTATGCCACTAATATAATGATATTATAGAGCATTATAATTCAACTACATCATTTTTAAGAACACTTACCTTTGAATTCTAAAGAACATTGAACATTGGCATTGGAATGTAGAACAATAAATACAATATCTTTTGATAAATAAAAATTATATAAATCAGACTCAGGCTTACAGACTTACTGTAATCAAATATTAAACATTTGGCACATAGGTATGGAGTCAAACACCCACTAAAGAGGCCCAAAAAATGTCTTAAAGCCAGCCAAATTTAAATAAATAAAAAAACGGCATGGATATTCTAGAAGGCATTTGGGCTTTGTCACTGTTTTTAAATTAGATGACATACATTATAATATCAGTTATTTTTTAGTCTTTTTTAAAAATGTATTGTATGAATGTCGTCGTGGGCAGCACGGTGGGCAACTGGTTAGCATATCTGCCTCAGAGTTCTGAGGGCCAGGGTTCAAATCCCGGCCCTGCCTGTGTGGAATTTGCGTGTTCTCCCCGTGCCTGCGTGGGTTTTCAGGATGTACCCCGCCTCTCACCCGAAGAAAGCTGGGATAGGCTCCAGCACGCCCGCGACCCTAGTGAGCATAAGCTGTACAGAAAATTGATGGATGGATGGATGTTGTTGTGTTATGTACTGTATAATATCTGCTGCCTCTTGGCTTTTGAAAAATATATTTTATCTCTCAATAAGCTTTTACCTGGTTAAATAAAGGATAAATAAGATGTAAAATCAGGCCCGCCCTCAAGCTCCTGGACTGTGATGTCAGACCTTTACCTGTCAGTCCAATGACACTGAAAATGAGTTTGCTGAAGTCAACTACTGCCTGAATATTGATAATGTGTGCTGCTGTGTTTATGGTTTGTAAACCGTTAACTCTCCCATATACTGTGTGTGTGTCTGTGTTTGTGTGTGTAAGTGTGTGTTATGAGGGGAACACACACACACAACTCAGAGCACTGAGTTTTTTAAAGATGTCGCCGCAGTCGATTGAGCTTTTTAGCTCCAGCCCTTAGCTCATTGGCTCATTAGTTTGCAGGCTCGCGAATGTAATAAACAGTAAACTTTCCCTTTATCCCAGTTGTGCGCATCTACAGAGCAAACGTCGTTCTGTCAGCGGCTTGTTATTTCGTGAGACAACAATGAAAATGTATCGAGTCCAAAAAAAAAAAACTCCTGCGTGCATAATGTGAACAATATTACATGCTTTATCAAAATCCTCTCCATTAAGACCCAGTAATAGTTTTTATTTTCATAAAAACTGTTGCCATCAAAACAAACCCAACAAAATGTCTTGTTTCTAGTTCTTTTTGGTTAAAACCTAACAACAACAAAAAAGGCATGTCTGTCATTGTGATGTTAACCTCCCTTTTTTATATTGTCCTAGACTGCCTGTTTCAAACAGTGTCTGCCCTGCTCATCTAACTAGCTGGCTAATCATTTCCTCACTTGTTTTTTTTTGTTCCTCCTGCCTTGCAACAAAGCCCCGAATACTAACCAATGAGCGGTGACCATGATAAATAACTGGATGAGCCAAAATTGTCTTCAATCAAACCACAACAAAACTGAGATAATTGTTTTTGGCAATAAAGAAAACAGGATTGCTGTTAGTAAATACCTGGAGTCTCTCACTTTAAAAACTAAAGACCAAGTCCGAAACATTGATCTTCTGATAGATTCCGACCTGACTTTCAACAGTCATAGCAAATCAATTAATAAACTGCCTGCTACCACCTAAAGAACATATCCAGAGTGAAGGTTTGCATGTGTCAAGCAGACCAGGAGAAGCTCATCCATGCTTTTAGCTCAAGTAGACTTGACTATTGTAATGGTTTTCTGACCGGACTCCACAAAAAGAGCATTAAACAGCTGCAGCTCATTCAGAATGGTGCAGCTCGGATTCTGACCAGAACAAAGAGGTCAGAGCATATTACTCCAATTCTAAAGTCTTTACACTGGCTTCCAGTTAGCTTTAGAATAGATTTTCAAGTTCTGCTACTGGTCTATAAATCACTAAAGGGTTTAAATCCTGAATACATGAAAGAAACGGTAATGGACTATAAACGCAGTAGGGCTCTGAGATCAACAGACTCAGGTCACAAGAAGTCACATTATATATACTAATCCTGACATTATATATACTAATCCTGACAAGAATTGACCAATGAATATACAAAATAAAATACAATACAATATATATAAATATATACACACACATATATATATAGTCATTCTATATGATTGATCTATGAGTAAAGAGTACAAAGTTAGGAGCATTTTATATTAAGATATGATTTTTACACCACTTTAATGGAAAATAGACTAAATTCAAGTCGATGGGCGTGGTCTTGTCCAGTTTCGTCCCGTCCCTAAGACATGCCCCCTGGGGAGTTAACCTCTGACTCCCGCCTCCTCTCAGTCTTTCATGTCTGTCTCTCTTGGTTTTTCCTCTGGCTTGCTCGGGTGACCTCGGCACGGCTCAGCAATGCCGCCACCCCTCCCCCCTTTCTTTTCCTTTGTCTTCCAGCATCTCCGGTGTCACCACGTGCGCAAACGCCCACCTCACCTTTTTGATCGAGGAAGCCGACCATGCGGTTTCGATCGCCTTCCCAGTTGCGATCAGTTGGCAGAGCCTCAGCAAGTAACTACATGCATCCCATACCGGTCACGCACACACACAGCTGAGAGCAGGAGCTTGACTAAAACTATACTTTCAGGAATTATTTCTATGGTTGTTGAGAGCAGTAGCTTGGCCCAGTTCAATTGGCAGGAAAGTTACGGGCGCACCCCAAGGGCACAACAATTTTTCTTCCTCTGCCTCTTTTGTTTTTTGTTTTTTTTTCTCTCCATTTTTCCACAACTAAACCTGCTTCGTTTTCCTCCTGAGATGTCCAGAGAACGACCACCCCACCGACCACCCCACCGACCACCTGATCTTCGGTCGTGAGTACCACACAATAAGCTTTGCTAGGATGTACAATCTTCTTCTTCTTTTCCTTTCGGCTTGTCCCTTTAGGGGTCGTCACAGCGCGTCATCCTTTTCCATGTAAGCCTATCTCCTGCATCCTCTTCTCGAACACCAACTCCCCTCATGTCTTCCCTCACGACATCCATCGACCTTCTCTTTGGTCTTCCTCTACCTCTCTTGCCTGGCAGCTCCATCCTCATCATCCTTCTACCAAACCATCGAAGTCTGCTCTCTCTAACTTTGTCTCCAAACCATCGAACCTTGGCTGTCCCTCTGATGAGCTCATTTCTAATTTTATCCAACCTGGTCACTCCGAGAGCGAACCTCAACATCTTCATTTCTGCCACCTCCAGCTCTGCTTCCTGTTGTCTCTTCAGTGCCACTGTCTCTAATCTGTACATCATGGCTGGCCTCACCACTGTTTTATAAACTTTGCCCTTCGTCCTAGCAGAGACTCTTCTGTCACATAACACACCTGACACCTTCCTCCACCCGTTCCAAACTGCTTGGACCCGTTTCTTCACTTCCTGACCACACTCACCATTGCTCTGGATGGTTAACCCCAAGTATTTAAAGTCCTCCACCCTTGCTATCTCTTCTCCCTGTAGCCTCACTCTTCCCCCACCAGCCCTCTCATTCATTCACATATATTGTGTCTTACTTCGGCTTATCTTCATTCCTCTGCTTTCCAGTGCATGCCTCCATCTTTCTAACTGTTCCTCCACCTGCTCCCTGCTTTCACTGCAGATCACAATGTCATCTGCAAACATAATGGTCGACTGGGATTCCATTCTAACCTCATCTGCCAGCCTATCCATCACCACTGCAAACAGGAAGGGGCTCAGGGCTGATCCCTGATGCAGGGATCCACCTTAAATTCGTCTGTCACACCTACAGCACACCTCACCGCTGTTCTGCTGCCCTCGTACATATCCAGTATTATTCTAACATACTTCTCTGCCACTCCAGACTTCCGCATGCAGTACCACAGTTCCTCTCTGGGTACTCTGTCATAGGCTTTCTCTAGATCTACAAAGACACAATGTGGCTCCTTCTGACCTTCTCTGCATTTTTCCATCAACATCCTCAAGGCAAATAATGCATCTGTGGTACTCTTTCTAGGAATGAAACCATACTGTTGCTCGCAAATACTTCTGTCCTGAGTCTAGCCTCCACTACTCTTTCCCAGAACTTCATTGTGTGGCTCATCAACTTTATTCCTCTGTAGTTGCCACAGCTCTGCACATCACCCTTGTTCTTAAAAATGGGCACCAGCACACTTTTCCTCCATTACTTAGGCATCTTCTCACGCGCTAGAATTCTATTGAACAAGCTGGTCAAAAACTCAACAGCCACCTCTCCTAGATGCTTCCATACCTCCACAGGAATGTCATCAGGAACAACTGCCTTTCCATTTTTCATCCTCTTTAATGCCTTTCTAACTTCCCCCTTACTAATCATTACCACTTCCTGGTCCACCACACTTGCCTCTTGTACTCTCCCTTCCATCTTATTTTCCTCATTCATCAACTCATTGAAGTATTCTTTCCATCTAGCTAGCACACTGCTGCCACCAGTCAACATATTTCTATCTCTATCCTTAATCACCCTAACCTGCTGCACATCCTTTCCATTGCTATCCCTCTGTCTGGCCAGCCTGTATAGATCCTTTTCTCCTTCTTTAGTATCCAACCTGCCATACATGTCATCATATGCCTCTTGTTTGGCCTTTGCCACCTCTACCTTTGCCGTGTGTCGCATCTCAATGTATTCCTTTTGCCTCTCCTCAATGTCCCACTTCTTCTTAGCTAACCTTTTTCCTTGTATGATTTCCTGTACTGTGAGGTTCCACCACCAAGTCTCGTTCTCCCCTTTCCTGCCAGAAGATACACCAAGTATTCTCCTGCCTGCCTCTCTGATCACCTTGGCTGCAGTGGTCCAGTCTTCTGGAAGCTCCTCCTGTCCACCGAGAGCCTGTCTCACCTCTTCCCTAAAAGCTGCACAACACTCGTCCTGTCTCAGCTTCCACCACATGGTTCTCTGCTCTGCCTTTGTCTTCCTAATCTTCCTCCCCACCACCAGAGTCATCTTAAACACCACCATCCTATGCTGTCTAGCTACACTCTCCCCTACCACTACCTTACAGTCAGTAACCTCCTTCAGATTACATCGTCTGCACAAGATGTAATCCACCTGCGTGCTTCTACCTCCGCTCTTGTAGGTCACCCTATGTTCGTGCCTCTTCTGGAAAAAAGTGTTAACTACAGCCATTTGCAAAGTCTACCAGCATCTGTCCCTCCAAGTTCCTTTCCTGGATGCCGTACTTACCCATCACTTCTTCATCACCCCTATTTCCTTCACCAACATGTCCATTACAATCTGCAACAATTACGACTCTCTCTCTGTCTGATGCTCAGAACTACTTCGCCTAGCTCCTTCCAGAATTTCTCTTTCACCTCTAGGTCACATCATACCTGTGGGGCATAGCCACTAATCACATTACACAGATGGCGAACACAGTTTTACTAAGACTGGGAGGCAACGCCGGGCGAGTTACGCCACCATATGTGAATGGATTGTGGATGCTTGGGCTAAGGTATCTGCTTTGACTGTTGTCTGAGTTTTCGCGAAAGCCGGCATCATTGCTGAACAGCCCCCCGGCAACGAGACTGACTCTGACAATGACGAGAGGGAACCCGGCGTGTTTGTTGGAGAACTTGCCCACCTTTTCATTTCGGATACAGAAGATGAGGACTTTGATGGCTTTGTGGATGAGGATTGATCAAAAAATAACGTGAGTACATTATTAAATACTTCAATAAAGTACATCCGAACTCAGTTTTGCTGCCGCTGCCTTTTTAAAAACATTGTTTTAGCGTGCATGCATGCTAGCGTATGTTTTAAGCTAGCGTATGTTTTACCATGCCTGTGCCCAATAATGCGGTGCACCTTATGTATGTGTTAAATACAGAAATAGACCCCGTAACTGAGACTGCGCCTTTTAACACGGTGAGCCCTATGGTCGTGAAAATACGGTGTGTGTGTATATATATATATTGGTTTTTGTTTTTGTTTGTTTGTTGGGTTTTTTTCCATCTTTACTCTCTTTACTACAGTAAAATAGTGTGAAGGTGTCCTATTGCACATGGCAACATGTATGCCTCTGTGCATAATAACTAATTCATCCATCCATTTTCTGAGCCGCTTCTCGTCACGCGGGTCGCGGGCATGCTGGAGCCTATCCCAGCTATTATCGGGTAGGAGGCGGGGTACACCCTGAACTGGTTGCCAGCCAATCACAGGCCACATACAAACAAACAACCATTTGCACTCACATTCACACCTACGGGCATTTTAGAGTTGTCAATTAACCTACCATGCATGTTTTGGGGATGTGGGAGGAAAACCCACGCAGGCACGGGGAGAACATGCAAACTCCACGCAGGCGGGGCCGGTGATTGAACCCCAGTCCTCAGAACTGTGAGGCAGACACCGTGCCACCTAATAACTAATTGTTTAAATGTAATTAAATAATTGTTTAAACATCTAGTCCTCATAAAAGAACATTAAATAGACACTTGGTCATTGACCAAATGTCAGAGATGCCTGTATGATTTTGTTTTTCATCAAGGCTTCGTATTCTACAATGAATAGTTTAATGGTAATAAATCCAGCCTGCTTTTGCTATTTGTAGAGAGACTTAGTGTGGCTTCCGTGTTCTAGGTTATATAAGCGTAAATCCCATGTATTATTTATCACTATTCAAAGTGAATAATAATTAGCCAAGACCTGGTTTGATGGAGCAACTGGGGCCTGTTAAATTGATGCTGTGGAATAACTGAGACCAAAATGAAGTCAGTTCAAACCCGTCAATTTATACATGTGAGGCTCATCAGCAGTGTATTTGCTTCTTTTATCCCCAGGGTCCTTAAGTACTATATTTATGTGTTCCTTTATGCACTTTTAAATTTGGAAAGTGTGTGATTGCAAGTTTTGCTTTCTTACAAATATGCAAGTGCAATAATTAGCAATGCTCCTAGGTCTAGTTGTCAAAACAACTTAGTAATCATCATTGTCGCTGTACAGTGTGAGCTGTAGAACGACACTCGCTTTTCACTTTTATACAAAACGCAGATACATTTTTTAAAAGTTTAATAGTTTAACAGCATGTTTTAAGTGCTGTGAGAGGAAACAGATTAACAGTAAAATCTTTAAGATGAAGCAGCTCCAATGGGGTGGAGTCTCATATGAGGTCTATATTTGTCATGGCTTATGTAATATAGTTTATGGAAAAAGCAATCAGCTATGGAGAATTATTGTACCTACTCTAGCAACTACTCCCAGGGACAAAACATATTTATTCAAAAGTAATCATGTTTATGGGACACACATTTAATGACTGCCAGAGTATTAGAAGGCATGCACAATTTGCAATGTAATGTTCCATTGTGAATCTAAAATGTTAGAGTCCCTCATATCAGCTGTCTGCTAATCTGCAAATTATATATTATATTGGCAAAAGACAATTTAGGGGATTTGATTGGGGACAGTTCTGGTGACTGACAATAATGAAAAAATGTGAAAAGCTCTGCACAGTCTTTATATTACTAGCCCATGAAAACTACAAAAATAAAAGGTCAATGGGGCTGCCATTAAATAAAACACAGACCATCAATTTCCATGCATACACAAGTTATCCATCTGCTACAGGATGTTATAGGATATTATTGTGTTTCTTTTTACTTGCGCCATTTTTAAGAGTGCATTTTAAATTCATAAACTGTGTGTCCACTGCAGATCTGAGTGACTGATGAAGAACACTAAATATGTGGTCAGAAACCCTCCAAAATCCCTTGTAATGTTCTTCTGCCAGTACTGAATATAATATATGATTTAAGATTTATACACAAATCATTGCCAAAAGTATTCACTCCCCTGCCTTGATTCAAGCATGAATTTAAGTGACATTCCATTCTTAATCCAAAGGGTTTGATATGACATCGGTCCACCCTCTGTAGTTATAACAGCCCAAACTCTTCTGGGAAGGCTTTCCAGAAGGTTTAGCAGTGTGTTTATGGGAATTTATGACCATTCTTCCAAAAGCGCATTTGTGAGGTTACACACAGATGTTGGACAAGAAGGCCTGGCTCTCAGACTCCATTCTTATTCATCCAAAGGTGTTCTATAGGGTTGAGGTCAGGATTGTGCAGGCCAGTCAAGTTCATCCACATAAAACTCTCTCATCCATGTCCTTATAAACCTTGATTTGAGCACTGATGTACAGTCATGTTGCAACAGGAAGGGGGCATCTACAAACTGGTCCCACAAAGTTGGAAATGTCCAAAATATTACACCCTGAGCTCTAGTGAAAGGAACTCTGAATGCTTCAGCAGACCAAGAGATTTTGGACAGTCAAACAGTTTGGGGATTACCCTTTCCTGTTCCAACATGTCTGCACAAAGCAAGGTGAATAAAGACATGTATGAGAGAAGTTGGTATGGGTGAACTTGACTGGCCTGCACAGAGTCCTGCCCTCAACCCGATAGAACACCTTTGGGTTTATTTCAAATGGACAGTGAGCCAGGCCTTCTCATCCAACATCAGTGTGTGACCTGACAAGTATGCTCCTGGAAGAATGGGCAAAAATTTCAATGAACTCAATCCTAAACCTTGTTGAAAACTGTCCCACAAGAGTTAAAGCTGTTACAGCTCCAAAGGGTAGACCAACATCATGTTAAACCACATCGATTTAGAATAGGATATCACTTAAAGTCATGTGAGTCAAGGAAGGTGAGCAAATACTTTTGGCAATATAGTGTATTTCTACTTTTTTATGATGTGAAATAAGGAAACTTCAATGAAATACCTTTTTATTTGTAGTTCACAAAGTCAAAGTGGAAAGTCAAAATTTTGCTGACTCATCCAGCCTTCATTCATTTAGATTTTATGAAGATACCTGTCATAATTGTTGACATGGAACATTGAAACATTCGCCTCAGCAAAATTCCATTGCTCAGAGTTTGCCATAATGTCTTTGGGCAACAAGTTACCCTGGTAACTGAATAATGAGCAGAGGGAAGAGGGATATTGCAGGACACAGGCGCATATCTGCAGAGAATTTCTGCTTTAGAAAAGCCAGGATGATGGCTGTAAATTGTCAAACATCAAACCATTGTGACATAATTCCTCCTGAGCAAACCAAGCATGTGCAGTCTTCAAAGGTTCCCCCCAAAAGGTAGGGGGCATTTGAGGGCTATAATCAACAGTATCGTTCAGATTTGGAGTTTGGGGGGAGGATGGGCAAATGGATTGAGCATCCCGAGACTGGTCTTTGCCTGTTTGCTTCCCTTTTCTCAATGTCTGTTAATTTTTAAATGAGTCATAGCATTTAACCAGTAAATAGACATTTAAGCCCAAGTGTTATACATCACCACAAAAACATGGCAGTGCACAGCTCCACCAATATTGAAAAATAATGTATTATAATAATAATAATAATAATAATAATTTGGGTCATTATCAAATCGTACACCTTCAGACATACTCAGTGCTCAGCGCGGTGCTAACACACAACTGTGTCCCGAGAGATGTTGTTCACAGCAACCACCATCACCTCCCCGTAATTTCTTCTTTCTAATTTTAGATATTTTATTTTGTTTATTAAATTTTTTATTTATTACTTGTTACTAAAGATAGAGAAAACACATTTTGATTCATCTGTATGTCCTTGACATATAGAGCATTCCTTGAATACTGACCTCCTGCATTTGTCGATATTATTGCACATCAATAAATGTGAAATAATGGCTGCAAACCTTTTATTCAGATCTTTGCCACTAGTCCAGGGGTATTCAACAAAAATTTTAAAAAGTCCCGATTGAGAAAATTTATTGAAGTAAAGGTTCGAGGTTTATATATTTTAATTTAACAAATCTTAACAACTGAGCTGTTTCATAGGTTTTGTTTGTTCAAAACCTTTATATTTTGTTTCTAAATGGCGTTTCTCCATCTTTAACAAGACGTCCACGCTAAGTCTCTATTCCCTGCTGATTTTCTCCTGGTCCCTGTCAGTGTTTGCTACCTGAGATCTGATTTGATTGGCTGGGGGATTGGCTGAACTCACATATGATTGGTTGTGAGTTCCTTTAATGCTGTGCAACTTAATAATAGAAGCGCCCTGTATGTCTTTAATCATAACCTTTCTACTTTTGGCTATGGTGTGGGTCCATATGGGACTGCTTCTGACCGCGGTCTGACAGTTAGTGACCACTGCATGAGTCCATACAGTAGGTATCCTATGCCCACTCCGGGTTTAACTTGATGCTGTCTTTCAGGCAAAAAAAAAAAAGCTCTTAACATCACAGACATGGTGTGTGTGTTATACATCTGTGTCATACATGCTTAATAAAGATGCTTATTGAATTATTATTCCTATTCATCTATATTCCTGTGAATTTACTGGTTACTCTCCAGTCTAACGCGGTTTGCAATTAGACTGCTGTTAAAGGGTACCACCCAAAAATTCACTCCCTTTCTATTTTATGACATCGGATGCGGAATCCCTTATCCATTGTCTACCGTAACCTGTAATTCCTAGAACCGGACCGTTCTTCAAAAATGACTCCAACTTTTGATGACCAAAGTACAGTACTCTGGTAGACCCGGACGATGTGTACCATAACTGAACCTCACTTTCAACACAGTTGTGCTTTCTTCAAGGAAGTTTTGTGCCCTTTGTCATGCAAAGCTTTGAGCAGAAGCACCGTGTATTGTCTTAACAGATTTGATCAAACCAATGTCACTGTAGGAGGATACGCGAACTCAGTGAGACAGACTGGATACTATAAAATCACAAACCCATTTTGTTCCTTCTGTAGTCTAGGGATGGTTTCTGTTCTGTCAGGACAGCATTTTCTTGTTTAGTTTCAAGTAAAATGATATCTGGAGTGCAATGAATGGTAGTTTAGTTTGTATAATATTAAAATGTTGATTATTACGCACTTTTGACCTCATACCCTTGAGGTTTCCTCTGTCACTGCATCCTTCTTTGAGTTCTTCTCAGCCTTTATAATGAGACAATTGGACAAGCATTACAGTTTACATCAGTCTGCAGTCTTTTTTATTTGTGTTCTCCCAGTGATGTTGGGCTATTTACTACAAATTCAGTCGATTTGTTTCCCCATCCAGCTTACTGTGCACCAGGGGCAGGGTGGCAATTGGGAAAACTCCCGAACGGCCGGTCTATTGTAGGTGGAACTGGTCCAGCGGTTTTTAATTTTGTTTCCTTTTTTTAATTAAAATTTTTATTTAGGCCCTAATTGCTATATAAAAGGTATCTTCAAATGGCGGACCATGCATAATCAAGCTGCCTTTTTTTCCTCATATAAACCGCTGTCACAGATTGTGTACAGACCCGTTCCAAAAAAATTTTATATCAGGGAAACGTTTATTTTCATAATTCCATTCAAAAAGTTAAACTTTCATAGATTATAGATTCAGGGCCCATAATTTAAACAATTTCAAGTATTTGTTTGTTTATTTTTACCTAATTTGGGCTTTCAGCTCATAAAACCCACAAAATCAGAAATTCAAATAATTGGAATAATGTGAAGAAATCAGCCCAAATTTTGCAGGCCATGAATCTTTTAAACTGAGTGTCACATACCAATCATCTACGAACCTCAAAGCACCTGCACAGGTTTCCCCAGGTGTCATGAAATTGCTTCAGTTTGGTATAATTGTCTCAGTTGGGTTCAATATGGGCAAGACTGCAGACTTGACAACTGACCAGAAGACTATCATTGATACCCTCCATAGATGGGTAAGCTACAAAAGTTCATAGCTTAGGAGGCTGAGTGTTCACAGAGTGCTGTGTCCAAGCATATCAATGGAAGGACAAAATGTGGCAGGAGATGATGCACCAGCAAAAGAGATGACCGTGGGCTTCAGCGGATTATCAAGGCCCAAGGGTTTGGAGAAAGACTGGTGAAGAACAGAACCCAAGATCTCTGAGGTCCTGTGTGAAATCTCCACAGTCAGTTATGATTTGGGGTGCAATGTCCAGGGCAGGTGTTGGTAAACTCTGCTTTCTTAAATCCAAGGTCACTGCAACAATCTACCAGAATGTTTTAGAGCACTTCATGATTCCTTCTGCTGAGGATCTGTATGGAGATGCAGATTTCATCTTCCAGCAGGACCTGGCCCCTGCCCATTCCGCCAGAAGCACCAAAACCTGGTTTGATTGCCATGCCATCACAGTGCTTGACTGGCCAGCCAACTCGACGGATCCAAACCCCATTGACAATCTATGGGCTATTATCAATTATTGGCACCAGACCCAAAAACAAAGAAAAACTGACAGCGCGCATCAATGAAATCTGGGCTTCCATAACTCCCAGGCAATGCCACGGGCTGATTGCCTCAATGCCACGGTGCATCGAGGCAATGATTAAAGCAAAGGGATTCCCAACCAAGTATTGAAGACCAACATACCGTTTTGAAAGTACCATATTTTGATTGATTTAATGTGACCCCAATTTCTTTCTTTTTTTTCTACAAAAACTGAGAAGTAAATGGTGATTTCCTCATAGTATTCTAATTTTCAGAATTCATGATTTTGTGGGTTTTAATGGGCTGGAAGGCCAGATTATGCCCAAATGATGTAAAAATAACAAATAAATACTTGAAATTGTTTAAATTGTGGGCCCTGAATCTATAATAGATGAAAGTTTTACTTTTTGAAGAGAATTATGGAAATAAAATAAGGTCTGTATATTCAGTATTACGGTAGCGCTTGTTGTGATCACGTGTCCATAACGAGACAATTAAATTGTTTGTTTACTGGAAGTAATTTGCAGTATTGAGGTTGCATTGCTTTCTCCAAAGTTCTGAAAGTTGGCTAAGAAAAGAGAGATTTTAAAAATGAATGGACGGACCAGTACTTTTCAATTCTTCCAGAAGCCAGATGAAAACCTTTGTGTCTCATACATTATGATGACCGTGACTTTATTAACTTTAAGCAGCACTTCCAAACAAATGACTTATTCTTTGATCAAACATATCCAATGAGCCCAGTGGCCAGAACTTGGAAAATAAGTGAACTGTGAGCCCAGTTCAGCAGAGCTACACAACTGAAGAGCAAATTAATATTCCTTCTGGACACACGGACTCTCTCTCTCTCTCCAATACTCGGTACCTGGGAATCGGTATCGGTAGTCAACGATACCAATTTTCAATACTTTGTGATTGTTTATGTGGTAACAAATATCCATCCATCCATTTTCTGAGCCGCTTCTCCTCACTAGGGTTGCGGGCGTGCTGTAGCCTATCCCAGCTGTCATCGGGCAGGAGGCGGGGTACACCCTGAACTGGTTGCCAGCCAATTGCAGGGCACATACAAACAAACAACCATTCGCACTCACAAGTCACACCTATGGGCAATTTAGAGTCTCCAATTAATGCATGTTTTTGGGATGTGGGAGGAAACCGGAGTGCCCGGAGAAAACCCACGCAGGCACGGGGAGAACATGCAAACTCCACACAGGCGGAGCCGGGGATTGAACCCGGGTCATCAGAACTGTGAGGCTGACGCTCTAACCAGTCATCCACCGTGCCGCCGTAATAAATAAATATTAATTTGCTCAATAATAAAATGTCAAAATTTTTCAAATTAACAATCAGAATTTTTCAAATTAACAGAATCAGAATCATCTTTATTTGCCAAGTATGTCCAAAACACACAAGGAATTTGTCTCCGGTAGTTGGAGCCGCTCTGGTACAACAGAAAGTCAATTTACAAAACACTTTGGAGACATAAAGACATTGACAAAAAACAATTGTGCAAAAAGATGCAGAGTCCTCTAGCACTTAGAGCAGTTTGAATGACTAACATTGCAATAGTCCAGAGGAATGACCATTGTGGAAAGGGCGCTGAGACTTCAAGGAGTGTATGCGGTTTAAAGTGACGAGTAGTGCAATAATCTGGGACAATGTTGGTTGTGCAAAAGTTACAGATACTCCTCAATCAGTGTGCAAATGGAGCAGATGCTACTCTGGCATGAGTGGCCAGTATATGCAAATAGTGCAGCATGGCGAGACAACTACAGTGAGTGCACGAGTAATACATAATTGGCCCCACAGAAATGTGACAACGAAGTCAAGTCAAAAAATTGCCAGCTTGTTGTAATGGAATTATAGGTTAGCTGTTTAAGAAGTTGATCGCAAGAGGGAAGAAGCTGTTGGAATGTCTACTTGTTCTAGTTTGCATTGATCGGTAGCGCCTACCTGAGGGAAGGAGCTGGAAGAGCTGGTTACCGGGGTGCGGAGGGTCCGAGAGGATTTTGCACGCCCTTGTCTTAGTTTTGGCAGCGTGCAAGTCCTCAATGGTGGGTAGGGGGGTACCGACAATCCTTTCAGCAGTTTTGATTGTCCGTTGCAGTCGGAGTTTGTCCTTTTTTGTAGCAGCACCAAACCAGATTGTGATGGAAGAACACAGGACTGATTCGATGACCGCTGTGTAGAATTGTCTCAGCAGCTCCGGTGGCAGGCCGTGCTTTCTCAGAAGCCGCAGGAAGTATATCCTCTGCTGGGCCTTTTTGAGGATGGAGTTGATGTTGGTCGCCCACTTCAGGTCCTGAGAGATTGTAATTCCCAGGAACTTGAAGGTCTCGACGGTTGACACAAGGCAGCTGGACAACATGAGGGGCAGCTGTGGCGAAGGATGCCTCCTGAAGTCCACGATCATCTCATCTCGAGCGTATATATTTTTCAATATGGAGACTTTGAAAAATATAACAACACAACATCCTCAGTTTAAGACAAATAAGCACAAGAGGATGGAGTAAAAATAAAGGTATAATATTTTACAAATAATAATTAACAATAAATAATACAAACAGGGCGGCACGGTTGACGACTGGTTAGAGCGTCAGCCTCACAGTTCTGAGGACCCGGGTTCAATCCCCGCCCCTCCTGTGTGGAGTTTGCATGTTCTCCCCGTGCCTGCATGGGTTTTCTCCGGGCACTCCGGTTTCATCCCACATCCCAAAAACATGTATTAATTGGAGACTCTAAATTGCCCGTAGGTGTGACTGTGAGTGCGAATGGGTGTTTGTTTGTAGGTGCCCTGCGATTGGCTGGCAACCAGTTCAGGGTGTACCCCGCCTCCTGCCCGATGACAGCTGGGATAGGCTCCAGCATGCCCGCAACCCTAGTGAGGAGAAGCGGCTCAGAAAATGGATTGATGGATGGATAATACAAACAGGCGGCACGGTGGATGACTGGTAAGCACATCCGCCTCACAGTTCTGAGTACCCTGGTTCAAATCCGGCCTCACCTATGTGGCGTTTGCATGTTCTCCCCGTGCCTGCGTGGGTTTTCTCCAGGTACTCCGGTTTCCTCCCACATCCCATGCATTAATTGAAGAATCTAAGTTGTTCGTAGGTGTGAATGTGAGTGTGAATGGTTGTTTGTTTGTGCTCTGCGATGGGCTGGTGACCAGTTCAGGGTGTACCCTGCCCCTCGCCCGAAGATAGCTGGGATAGGCTCCAGCACGCCCGCGACCCTAGTGAGGATAAGTGGAACGGAAGGTGAATGAATCAGTAGCCGGAGGGTTAGGAGACCCTGGGACTCTGGCAGGCGGCAATGTCTTGCTGTGCGAGCTTTGGACCAGGTGACGATTTCACCGGACAGGAGTGCAGGCAAGGAAGCAGGCTTGGAGATTTTTTTCAGGAGTTCAGGCAATGAATGTTCTGGACAGGAAACAAAAGACTGATTAGGATACTGCGTACAGTAGTAGTGATCCGAGCGAGAAGTGACTGACAGCGTAACCGCTAAAGTCATTCTGGCGACGAGGTGGAGTTCGGGACTGGCTTAAGTACACTGCTGATGAAGATGCGTCCCAGCTGGCCCGGCTCCAACCCGTCACCTCCCACCTGCACAGACACACACCAAACATAAGGCGTAGTTCAGGGTACTGAGGCAGCAGCCCTGACAATACAATGGGAAATGCCCTAGGCAAATGGGCTAACAGTTAGTTTCCATGTGGCGGTGTTGTTACCCCTTAACCAACAGATATCTGAACACAAATGGTGATCGAAAACATGTAGACAATTTAACAATACTAACGGGCATATATTTTTTATCCTCTTCGGTTGTATGTTGTAATATGTTATGACAGGCATGCAAGAGACATTTATGAAACACAAGAGTGTGCAATAAAAGCATGGCAGTTGTCATAATCTCCTTTTATCTTTGTTGACAGGCAAACAATTGGACACACACATACACGCGTGCACACACGTGCACACAAACAAACAGCATATTCAACATAATGCATTTCATACTATGATAAGACAAAGTCAGTAAACATTTACAAAGAAGCAAACTATGGATTGGTGGATGAATGTTGTTTCTCAAGAATGACTAATGATCAGTGAAGTAATTTCAATAGAAATTGGACATGTCTGTACTCTTCACACATTTTCAGAACCCCAAACACATGGGCTGCTGTAATAACATTTAACCACCACTGTTGTAGCTTCCAACTTTACTGACTGAAAGTTTGAAATCAATTGCATGGGATTTCTCCTGACTGGATGCTTGTCTTGTAATTTGATGCAGTGCATTTGTGATATGTTGTGATAGTGAGAGAAGTGCAGCGTGATCATCTTGAGTTTGGCTTTTGTGATACAATATGTGTCACTGCGGCATGTGACACGGTACTAACTCTGAACGGCCAACTTGCTGGTGACTAACCCGATTCCATCTGACAACTTTCACATAAATTCCACTTCATCTTGAAATAGAAAAGAGGTTGTTGTGGAAAAAATGGAGTGAATGAACGAAAAGTAGGCCCCAGTCTACTGATCACATAAGTCATGACCTCAATTTGATTTCACAGAATTGCCTTTATATTTCTGTGCGTGGTAAACTGTTTATCCACTACAGTGGTTTGCTATTTCGCTATAGACATTTATAAATTCAATAAATTGGCTGACAACAACAGAAAGAATATTTCAAGATATCATAACATTACAATAATGAAACATACATAAAACAAGACCGTTATGATCCGACACTAGGAATATTTATTTGTTATAGCAGCAAGATAATATACAAGTACAGAACTGTTTGTGTTAACCTTAAAAAGATGTTAAAGACTCATCATGGGGGGCATGGGGAAAAACAAACTCAGTGCAGCCATGCTCGCTCATCTCCATGTAAATGTTTTGAAGAAGAAAGAGATTTTTAAATTTGGTGCACTGACGAGGTTAAATTACTCAGTTTTCACCAAGCTGTATCTTTGTTTTACATGGATCATATGGTCCCGGTCCCAGTGCCGAGGCCTTATGAGCTGAGCTACTACCGCCCTTGACAAGCTATTTTGTATATTTGAGTAGCAGGAAATACTTGAGTGTACTTGGAAGCAAAAACTTTTGCTTGTGTAACATTTGGCAGGTCTGCAAATGACTAAATATTCACAGGCCAGAACTCTTCCCATTAATGAACCATTAGTTTGGAATTTTCAGTTTGAATAAGATGGGTTCAATTCTCACTCAGTGACGGAATGAATATGAGTGCGGATGGTTGTCCGCGTCTATATGTGCCGTGCGACTGACTGGCGACCAGTTCAGGGTGTAGTCCGCCTTTCGCCCGAATTCAGCTGGGATAGGCTCCAGCGCCCTGCGACCCTAACCAGGATAAGCGGTGTTGAAAATGGATGGATGGATACGCTGTGAGGCCTTAGAATTGTGTTTTAAACAGACCGAAGAGACAGCCTTCAGATGAAGGCCGAAAGTCATATTAGGTTGAGTTTAATAGCCAGATTCTAGTACAAGGATAATGAGCCATTATATTGTCAGTAGTTGGAAAGGGAAGATTAGAGGCTTGGGAGAAATTGCTGAAACTGAATAAAGAAAAAGAAATGTGGCACCAACTTGTAACATGACACACACAAGTGTCACAAATAAGTGAAAATCATTAGGTTTTAGCATTTTCATCTCTAAACTTTCAAACAAAACTTTTTTTTCAATGAGAACATGCTAAATAGAGGAAATTGGAACTGGCAATTTTTTTTATTGCTTTGTAATGCGTTCTGTCTCGCGTTTGTGGCAACATTTTGTTGCCATATCAGGAGTCTGACTTCTGTTATGCGTTTGCTGGGAGTAAGCTTGTTATTCCCCCTATTTACTTTGTAATTAAATTTACTTCCCCATTATGTCATCAACTACTGTGGTGTTTATAGTTTATCTGTTACTCTAATGGGGGTTTCCTCCTCCCCTCAGGTGTATGAATGAAATTCAAATAAAATTATTCAATGCTAAGGCAAATGAAAGACTAATGAATACAAGGCAGGCGGAAATTAATTTACAGTGATGACTAGAAAGTGACTTGGAAACAGACAAAAGACGCTGCCTCCTTTAGAGAATACATTTTTTCTCTGACTGACTTAAGGAGTCCCAAGCAGTACTATCGTTGAATCCTGTACTCCATTGCTTCACTGGTTATGCTAAATTGCACGTTGATTGTAGATTGTATTGCATGCTTTTCCGCAACTGTCTTTGTTCAGTCATGATCACTTCATAATAAAACGTCTTGCACGGCAAGTGTTCCGTTAGGTAATACTACATGGAACATCACCAGCTCTTAACTTCACCATTGTGTACTGCATCACTGAGTATTTAGATTAGTGTAGCATTTTATAGGTTTTTATATGTATTTTATAAAAGTTTAACAGTATTGTGGCAGGCAGCGTTTGGAAAAATCTTACTTTCTGTTACTTTGTGTCATATGTAAAATTAAAGAAATGTATGTATTCAGTTTTGTTGGTTGTGAAACAGTTGTGTATGCAATTGATATTGAATTAATTGTATTGCTCATATTTTACTCAGCAGCCAGATGTGCTTACCAGTTATTCGCATCACAATGTTCCATTTCCGGTTCATCATCACATTTATTTTACCTCAATAGTGATCCCGTTCTGTAGTGGTGTCACCAAAAAACTGTTCTTAGAGTAAATCAAAGAGAAATACTCAAAAAAGACAAAGTGTTACACTTAACATCTACAGTATATGAGCTCTAAAAAACAAACTATAGTGTAAAATTGAAATGGAGCTAATGCACGTAAACTATATTGGGTTCTGAGTGAAAATGGACTGCTTATTTATCTTAATTAAATCATTAAACAATGACCCTAATTATGCAAGATTTAATTGCATGCGGGAATATCCTTTGGGAGTTTTACTCTTTTTTATCCTTTTTTTTGTGTTCCTTCTCCTCATTAAGTCGACCTTGTGTTGAAAATCCCTACTTGTCCATCATTTGTATTTCGCAGCTGTGCTTTCTTCTCCAGCGATTTCTCCTGCCTTTGTCAGCATCCTTGTTCTTTTTGTCTCTGAGGTGCATGATGATCTATAATTCTTTGCAAGAGCACTTCAGATGTTCTGCTGTTCTACGTTTTCTGGAATTGCTCCTTTTGTAAGATGGCTGAGCTCATCATTGGAATTCCAGTCAATGACGGTGTGGACCTGACTTTTTAATATTTCATTTTTATTATAACATAGTTAGTGTAGGAAATAATTACTAATAAGTTACTCTAAACTTGTCTGTCTTAACATCAAATTAAAGTAATCTCAAAGCTCCTCCCTGGAACATGTCCTGGAGGAAGGATTGATGGCAAGGACCGGCAGCTGCACCCATGGGGCCCTGTCTAGATTCGTTGCTAGTTTTAAATTGAATTCTAAAGTCTCTACACAGGCTCCCAGTCAGTGATAGAATAGACTTTAAAATTCTGCTACTGCTCTATAAATCACTAAATGGTTTAGGTCCTGAATACCTTAGAGGAATGCTAATGGACTATTAACCCAGTATTGCTCTGGGATCTACAGACTCAGGTCAGATAGTGAAGCACAGACACCAAAGCAAACATGGTGAAGCAGCATTAAGCCATTATGCTGCACATAAATGGTATAATAATTACCAACAGAATTAATTAAGTGTTGATATTACCTAGTATACAATCTTTATCGTTAAAAGGGGCACCACGTTGCTTTGTTTGCTATGAACAGATTCGAGCAATGACAAAACCTCGATAAAAGCAATGATTTCAGAAGTGTTGCTACACTAATGTAATTTGGGTAGTTCTCCAACTTTAGAGGTTCAAATCTTTGACTCGAGAAACACAAAGAGCACAGTCCATGTATTTTGTCAGGTTTAATGTCTAATTCTACAAGTACAGAGTAAAATTCAATCAAAGGGAAAAGGGAGGAAAATCTATAGTCTACTAAAGAAAGGTGAGACAAATAGCGAGGGAAGACAGAGGGTGAATGTGCCTACCTTCCTCAGTACCAAGGGTGAGATTCATAGTATTATAATCCCAGTATATGATGCACCAATTTCTATTTAATTTGGTAAACAGCAAAGTTTGACTCACAGTTTGGAGAGGCGACCAAGGATACGCTCTATCAGAAGGACGTTTGCCCTGAGCGCCAACTTGAAGGAAGAAGAAAGTTCAGCTTTGCCAAAAATCAATTTTCTCGGACCAATTGTGCTGCGGTCTGGCTGGCTAGGTGGGTCACACCACCGTGGCTCTTTTTGGGAGAAAGAGCAATCAGGCAATGCATTGAACGCGGTGGACATAATGGCAGTTCTATTTATTGTCGCATAGAGCTCTGGTAAACGATGACGTCACCTAGCAATTACATCAAGACAGAGCATGCGCAGCGAGAGCGCAGCAGGGGTACAATGGCCTGTTCACTTTAAGAAGAGTACAGTACTTAGGGACACACATCTCTGGAACTGTGGAACACGCTATTTTTGGTAAAGTCACAGTTTGTTTGTCCAGCCATTTGTCTATGCCATTTCATCTTAACGGATTTGGAAATAGGAAGCACAATAATTCCCTGCGGCTCACGAAAGCGACAACAACTGATCGTCACCATGACCAAGGACACCAGCCCGGTAAATTGTTATACGATTTTAACGTTTTCAGAAATTTTCAATCTTTTTTATATTTGTTTACAATAAATTTGTACTGTACTGGGCTTTTTAGGCCACAAAAAAACGTATAGACCAATTTTGTACTGCAGAGTTATATGGGTGCATTTGGCCACCAAAAAAAAAAAAGTGTTTCAATATAATGGACAATAGGCTGTAAAGGGCGACCCCCCCCCCCCACACACACACACACACACACACAGGAGAATTATTTTTTTTTTTAGTTTAAAATTACTTTACACCAAGAGCCCTCGCCAAGTTTGGCGCCTCAATAAAAGTGACTCATTTTAGGGTTGAAAAAACAGCCACGCGAGTACGTACAGATTCTGAAAAACAACAGCTTTGTCATGCAGCTCTTAAAGTGTGACTGCCCAAGCTCGTACATTTCAGCCCACTTCTAACTTGAGAAAACACCTTGCGTTAAGTTGTGGCTGTTTCTATTGTTGTTTTGGCAGTGCATATGGCAACATTAGCCCTATTTAATGGTCATAAATCACCGAAAAATATGTTTCTTAGGGATACGCGTCATGATGTAATCCTTCTCTCTTGCTCTCACTCTCTTTCGATCAAGCACATGTGCAAGCACGCACACACACACACACAGGCACCATCAATAAGTCTCGTCAGCAAAACAGCCTCTTCATAAAGTCATTCAAATGAACAAAACAAATAATGTTTCTGTAGGGCTCAGTGCATGTGTTCTTGGTTTTTGGGCAGTTTAAAATTGAAATAGTGCCAGGTGTGTGGATTCCCATCCATCCATTTTCCGTACCGCCTTTCCTCACTAGAGTCACGTGAGTGCTGGAGTCTATCTCAGCTATCTTTGGGCGAGAGGCAGGGTACACCCTGAACTGGTCACTAGCCAATCGGAGGGCACATATAAACAAACAACCATTCGCACTCACATTGACACCTAAGGTCATTTTAGAGTCTTCAATCAACCTACCATGCATGTTTTGGGGATGTGGGAGGAAACCGGAGAACCCGGAGAAAACCCACGAGGGCACACGGAGAACATGCAAACTCCACACAGGCGATGCCGGATTTTAACCCAGGTCCTCAGAACTGTGAAGCGCATGTGCTAACCAGTCGTTCACAGTGCCGCCTGTGTAGATTCCCATATAATCTTATTTTTTTTATTTTATTTGACCTTCATGCTTGATTTTTTATTTTTTTTTGTTTTGGTCGCAGTTCTGAGTACCGGGGTTCAATCCCCGGCCCTGCCTGTGTGGAGTTTGCATATTTTCCCCGTGCCTGCGTGGGTTTTTTCCGGGCACTCCGGTTTCCTCCCACATCCCAAAAACATGCATGAATTGGAGACTCTAAATTGCCCGTAGGCCCGCGACCCTAGTAAGGAGAAGCGGCTCAGAAAATGGATGGATGTATGGATGTTTTGTTTTTTTTTAAATAAGAAGTTACTCTTTACTTGAGTCGGTTTTGGATTGAGTACTTTCTTACACTTACTAGTATAAATATTTGGAGGACTCCTTTTTCCTTTTACGAGAGTCATATTATTCTAAAGTGGCAGTACTCTTACTTGAGTACAATATTTGGCTACTCTACTCATCTCTGAGTATAATACTTTAATTGTAGAATTTGATGTATTAAAGCAAATAGAGGACGAAGCACAGCCCCATTACACAGCTATTGCTGCTGCTCACAGTCCAGTGCTCAGAATGCAACACTGGAATTTCAGAACCTCAGACAGCCACTGTCACACATTGCTCCCCAGGAGAAGGGGGCAGGCATGTAAAACCTGCAGACACGGATACAACCAGTGAACCACAAACAGCCGAGAGGAGGCAAGGACAGATGCTACGCAGATTGCATGAATGTTGCTCTCGCTATTCTTGATCATTCCAAGTCTCACACACTGGATGTGGAGACTTTTATCTCACTCGGGTTGCTGTGGCAATAGAGGATCAAGGAAAGAGAAGGGCATTACCACAGAATATTATGTTGTGATTGTGTTATTTCTGGTTCTGAACTGATTTAGAGTGATGATTGTTAAGATGTGTTGCATTATTGAAATTACCCTTTTCAGTTTATGACAAACCAAAACTAAACACCTTATTTTAACTGACATAATTTCACATTACAAATGCTGATTAGGTTCCTACCCCTGATGCATACAAAGCAAACAGTAAATTGGTAGTGTTAGAAATGTAAAGGGTCTTGCATAGTAAAAGGTTGTGATGCTACAACATTCTGTCAATATACTTAGCATTAGTAAGTCCAATTAGGTTTTGTGTCAGGTCATTCAAAAAATGTATATCGCCTCTGTTAATCAAAATTTTCCATCTCAGGGCCCTGTTCACTGTCATGTACTGAATACTGCCCCCCACTACCCCTTCCACACACACTCACACTATTCAAAATGCCATTGAACACTTTATCTGACCTTTCTTTATGGATTAGAGCAGGAATGGTACCTGAGAGAAACTTTTGTCAGGAAACCTCAAAATAAACTTGGCTGTCTTCAGGTCATCTCTCCTGTAAGAGAGGGACACACAAAAGAATGTTCTCCTACCCATCCTGAATACCGCAGTTGTTTTCTTTGCTCTGTAAAAGTCTTGAGGCAGTGCCGTCGACAGGGTACGAAAGAACATAAATCAGAATTGTTAAGAATCATGTTTAGTCCATTAAGTGTATTGTGTGGACTTGATTGTTGGGAATAGCAAATACTTAATTCCTTCTTGGGCACCACAGTTCAGAGGTTTGGTGTTTAAGTCTTGGCTCCAGTCTTCTTGTGTGGAGTTTGCATCTTGCCTCGGTTTTCTCCCACATTCCAAAAAGACGCATGTTAGCTTTAACGAAGACTAGATTGTCCTTAGGTGTGAATGTGAGTGTGAAAGCAATTAAGTTAGCCCAGAACCTCTGTCTTTCTGTGGTTGTGAAGTACGTGCCATATTGTGCTCATTTCCTTTTATTTTGAAGACCTAGTTCCTGTGAGCCACGTGAGCCTCGTCTTTAAATGCCTCATTAGTACCCTCATGGTTTTTACCTGTTCCCTGCTCTATTTAACCAGCTCTGCCCTTCATCTCAGCGCCTGATTGTTTATCGCCGTTGCAGTACTTTCCAGCCTTTTGACTCGCAACCTGAACCTGTATTTGGTTCCTAATTTCGGACCCTGCCAGTTTCCCCTGACCTCTGCCTCTGCCTGCAATCTGACTGGCACCTTGCTCGGCCGCGCACCTGTCACCAATCGGCCCTCGTTACCACCTGCATTTAAGCCTGCCTGATCCCAAAAAACCTGCTGCCTGCCTTCTTCACTGCCTGCCACTCATTCCCTGCCTCCACTACCTGCCAGCGCACCTCAAGGACCATCTACATTTCCCCTTTTCAATAAACTGTTCATCACAACCTCTCAGCCTCCTCCTGCTCTTGGGTCCAGTCTCCATTCCGACGTGACAGAATGTGTTCATTAGTAAGGAAGCATTTCAAGCTTTAAGTGTGACTAATTGCTTTCTTGATCACACCAGAGGTGGATAGGAACGCATTACATTTACTCCGTTACATTTACTCAAGTAAAAACTGTACTTGTCAAAGTAGTTTTAATAAGGCATACCGTACTTTTTACTTTGACTTGAGTATTTATGTTTAGAACAAATGGTACTCGCTACTTTCATTTATCAATAATTGCGTGCCCGATCTATTTTTACACTTTTGTTTTCGACTTCCGCATCGGGCATCGTTACTCCAATCCAACGTTACCACAGTGATGTTAAGTTCACCAATCAAACGACACAAAGTCACATGTCCACACACAGTCTTCGTTGGGCTAGCGGAGGATCACTGTATTTGTATTCCCTGGTGATAAAATCCAAGGATTCATTGTCCCTGGGCTGAGACGACCCACAGCTCGTAACCATAGGTGAGGGTAGGAACGTAGATCAACCGGTAAATTGAGAGCTTTGCGTTTCGGCTCAGCTCCTTCTTCACCATGACAGACCGATACAGAGTCCGCATCACTGCAGATGCTGCACCATGGCCTCAGATTTGGAGGTGCTGATTTTAATCTCAACCGCTTCAGAGTCTGCTGCGAACCGCTCCAGCGAGAGCTGAAGATCGGGCTTGATGACACCAACAGAACCACATCATCTGCAAAAAGCAGAGATACAATGCTTGCCTTGGCTGTGCATGGAAATTCTGTCCATTAAGGTAATGAACAGAATCGGTGACAAAGGTCACAAAGTCCAACTCTCACTGGAAATTAATCTAATTGATACCAGTCATACGTACTCAGGAGTCCAGTACCTCATACTCCTGAAGCTCCCCCTACAGAAGCCCCAGAGTGACACAGTTGAACAACTTCTCCAAGTCCACAAAGCACATGTAGACTGGTTGGGCGAACTCCCATGCACCCATGAGGTAGGTTTGGTTGATGAAAAAGATGCACAAAAATAAAACCAAACCAGGCGGAAAAGGGAAAGAAGTTGTTCTTCATGCGTTCTGTGGGAGGTTGTGACCGTTTCTCTTCCTGCCTTTTTAGGGACTCTCGAGCAATTTCAGAACAATCAAGCTTGGCTGGAAGCGTGCCTGGTACTTATAGTAGCAGCTGCTCTGATCACCAAGCGGTGGCTCACGTAGAGGCTGGGAAGCCGAGTCCGTTCTCATCCTGGAATTCGCGTTGGCTGAACAAAAGGAAGGGGAGGGGTGGCTGAAGGCTGCCCCGTAGCTTGGGAGCTCCTAGCAAGAGCCAGGAAGCAAGGGAAGAGCGAAGAACCAAGAGAGGGAGGCGGCGGGAGTCAGGGGTTAAATACCCAGGGGGCGTGTCGAAGAGGACCACACCCATCATCTTGAATCTAGTCTACAATTTTAACCCATAAAATGGGTTTAAAATCATATATTAATATAAAATACTCCCAACTTTGCACTCTTTACTCATAGATCAAGGATGTAGAATTCCTGTTTAAACTTTTGTCTTGGCAAATCAACTGCTTATGGTTCAATCACATTTTATGCTGCTTGGGGTTTCAAATCAGGACAAACAGTTCTCAAAGTCTTGCATCTACACAGGTAAAGTTGACACACTGATACAGACATCAAAGCATACATTTGGAATATTTATGCAGAGTTCGTGAAATATCAAAACGGACATTTTATCTTCAGTTAAAATCAACTGAATGGAAGTTCACGTGTTGCAGTACTCGCAAACGCCAGTGGGTCCCGCCTTGCGTGCATGTTTGGATATTCAGGAAATAGTTCATCGCTATATTTGCATTCCATTGATCTGTCCGAGGCGGCACGGTGGCCGACTGGTTAGAGCAGCAATTCTGAGGACCCGGGTTCAATCCCTAGCCCCGCCTGTGTGGAGTTTGCATGTTCTCCCCGTGCCTGCGTGGGTTTTCTCCGGCCACTCCGGTTTCCTCCCACATCCCAAAAACATGCATGGTAGGTTAATTGACAACTCTAAATTGCCCGTAGGTGTGCGTGTGAGTGTAAATGGTTGTTTGTTTCTATGTGCCCTCGGATTGCCTGGCAACCAGTTCAGGGTGTACCCCACCTCCTGCCTGATGATAGCTGGGATAGGCTCCAGCACGCCCGCGACCCTAGTGAGGAGAAGCGGCTCAGAAAATTGATGGATGGATGGATGATCTGTCCCAAGCCGGCACGGTGGACGACTGGTTAGCACATCTGCCTCACAGTTCTGGAGCCCGGGGTTCAAATCCCGGCCCCGCCTGTGTGCAGTTTACATGTTCTCCCTGTGCCTGGGTGGGTTTTCGCCGGGCACTCCGGTTTCCTCCCACATCCCAAAAAGATGCTGGTAGGTTGATTGAAGACTCTAAATTGCCTGTCGGTGTAAATGTGAGTGCAAATGGTTGTTTGTTTCCATGTGCCCTGCGATTGGCTGGCGACCAATTCAGGCTGTATCCCGCCCGGAGATAGCTGGTATAGGCCCCAGCAGCCCGCGACCCTCGTGAGGATAAGCGGTAAAGAAAATGGATTGATGGATGATCTGTCCCAGCTTGGTTTCCCAGAGAGAGGATCCCACCTTTTGGCTGCTGTTAGTTCAAACGAAGAAAAGGACTCTGATGACTGTAAACCAAGATTTTGAGGTGACCCTCGAATTAATTTAGGGTCCAGTAGGCGTCTTCTACTGGTTGTCTCGAACAGCAGGGCTGCAGGGAAGAATGCAGTTTATCAAGCTGTGGGGGAGTCACTGTGACATCACAGGTTGCGGGGAGCATGTCTGTTACACCAGACTCTGCTTCCTCAAAGGAAGTTATGCCGTGTGATTGAGGTCTTCGAAGTATTCAGCCCACCGACTCACAACGTCCCGAGTTGAGGTCAGCAGCACCCCATCCCCACCATACAGTGTCGACGGTGCACTACTTCCCCCTCCTGAGACGATGGACCAGAATTTCCTCAAAGCCATCCGCAAGTCGTTTTCCATGGCCTCGCCAAACTCCTCCCAGGCCTGAGGTTTTGCCTCACCAACCACCAAAGCTCCATTCCGCTTGGCCAGCCGGTACCCATCAGCTGCCTCCGGAATCCCACTGGCCAAAAAGGCTTGATAAGACTCCTTCAGCTTAACGAAATCCCTCACCGCTGGTCTCCACCAACGGGTTTCGGGATTGTCGCCAAGACAGGCACTGACAACATTACGGCCAAAGCTCTGGTTGACCGCCATAACAACAGAGGTACGTAACATGGTCCACTCAGACTCAATGTGCCCCGCCTCCCTCAGGACGTGGTCGAAGTTCTGCCGGAGGTGGGAATTGAAGCCGCTTCTGACAGGGGACTCTAGCAGACGTCCCAGCAGATACTCACATTACGTTTGGGTCAGACAGGTCGGACTGACATCGGAGCCAACACACCACCAGGTGGTGATCAGTTGACAACTTTGCCCCTCTTTTGTGTGTGTCCAAGACATACGGCTGCAAGTCTGACATGATCATCGAACTGCGGCGTAGGGTTTGAACTTGGTGTTCATTATGGACTGTCCGTGACGAGCACAGAAGTCGTCTGTTAATTAAAGCTTTGAACTTCACTTATTGTACTGAGTCATGCATTTGGGTCCTAAACGGTAACGTGACAGTATGCGCACTGGAATTGACTAGCAACCAGTTCCGGGTGTGAAACGCCTCTGTCCCGTCCACCGGCAACCCTAATGTGGACATGGTCATGAGAACAAAAGTTAGTCATTTTCTACCACTCTTCCTGATTAGGGTCACTGGTTAGGTGAAGCCTATCCCAGCTGACTTTGAGGAAGAGATGGTACACCCTGTAGTGGTCACCCATCATTCACAGGGTACATACCATATAGACAAAAATCATTCACTATCACATCTCATACCTATGGCAATTTACGATCTTCAGTTAACTTAACGTGCATGTTTTGTGCATGAACTTTCGATTATATAACTTTTTACTTTGCTTCCCTGTCCAAATGCTCGTGCACAGTGGTCAGCTTAAGTACGAATGAGTACGTGAGATGAGAGTCAGTCATTATACATCTCTAATCACTTACTAGACTACTGGAGAGATGCACAATCCAGTCAGTCAACACCAGATATGCCCAAAGTCCGGCCCCCGGGCCAAATCTGGCCCGTGTTCATATTTCCACTGGCCCGAAGCCTCTGTCATAAAACCAATAATATGTGGCCCGGCAGTGCAAAATACACGCGCAATTTTATATTTCACCACAGGATGGCAGTAAACTTGTGGCTGAACTCTCACGGGGCTGTTTTGCGCATGATCTGTTTTTTGCCCATTTCTAAAATGGCAACTGCAAGTAAGAAAAGGAAAGTTGATAGTGAGGGCCGACGTTTCCAGGACAAATGGAAGTCTGAATATTTTTTCACTGAGTTTAGAAACAACTGCGTCTGCCTAATTTGCCAAGAGACTGTGGCTGTGTTCAATCTCTGCAAGAAATAATGACCCGTTTTCCAGCGCACAATATCAGTGCGCAAATGAGGAGGTATGCCGCAAACATCTCATCTCTGACTGAGGAGTTTCAACAGCGTTTCAGGGATTTTGCAACTATTGAAAAGGAGATCACGCTTTTTTCTTCTCCCGTTTCCGTGGATCTCAGTGACGTTCCAGCCCACCTGCAGTTGGAGCTCCTTGAGCTGCAGTGTGACACGGAGTGTCGCAGCCGGTACCAACAACTCCCTCTTTTCAACTTTTACCAGCAGCTGGATAAAGACAGGTTCCAAGAGATTCGTACATTTGCTAATAAAATGTTGAGCTTGTTTGGCTCGACATACTTGTGTGAGAAGACATTCTCAGTCATGAACATGAATAAGAACCGCGTGAGGACAAGACTAAGTGACTCCCACCTGCGTGACATCTTGCGCATTAAAACCACTGCTTTTGAGCCAGACCTGCCCCATTTACTACAGTCGAGATTTCAGTTTCACCCTTCACATTAAAGCAAACGTTGTTTGTTGATTCTGATGAATAAAGTTTGAGTTTGAGTCAAATTTCATAAAAATACTTTATTTTGCTTTTCATGAATTTTTATTTTAACCTTAATTTATCCAGGTCAGGCAGTTATAAGATCTACCTAGCAGCAGACAGCATAGTAAAACAAAGTAAATAAAAATACAAAAAAGCATTCCCCTCGTCGGTAGCATGTAAAATTAATGCTGGCCCACATGACAATTTTTTTACGGCAATGTGGTCCCTGAGCCAAAAAGTTTGGGCACCCCTGGTCAACACTGACCACATTGATATTTACTGGGTTTTTTGTAACGTTGCTGCATATCAAAGGAAGACTTTCTTCACTTCCCAGTCATAATTTAGAGGATAAAATACCTGAACTTTAAAGTACATCAAAGGATTCTTTGTTGATAGAACTTGTGTAACATTAAATATAGATGCCATTTTGCTTTAATGAGCAAGGATTGGCCTTGGGGCATTCTGTTAAAAGTCTCACTTCAAAGTTTATTCGCTGGTATAAGGACCTCTTGTCAGTTAATTTTACATGAGCAAAAAAAAGAACTTCACAGAGAATCAATCCATAAGTATGTCTAAAATCCTCCTCCTTCAACTCGAAGGTATGTGTGTTGCTAACACATTGAAGTTCAAGATAAATTTTGTGAAAGTCACAATATGGTGGTTTTGGTAAGGCCAGAGTGTCTGAGAGTCTACAAATGGGTAAAAATATGTTTTAAACTCAAAAGACTGAATGGAAATAAAGAGAACAAGCTTCACCTGCACACATCAAGGCCAAATAACTTTCTTGCTGTGATGCAACAGTGCTGACTGATGACCATTCATCCATTGAGTTGTTTTATTGCCAGCATAAAACTTTAAACAAAGAGAAAGTCAATATAGTAATAGTAGTTGTGGTGAGGATCACAGGTTAAAAAAAAGAAAACCTTCAATCTCCCTTGACACAATCAGCTGTCTCGCGCTGCCATCTTTTGCATGTTTCATGCCCCCCTCCTATTCCTGTTTAAGAGTCATGTAAAGATGTATGAAGCTTGCTGAAATTATGAACAAAAACTTCATAATTTAATCTCAAACATTGTACAAAACACTCAAATAGGAAAACTCACTCAGCATCATTGTAAGCCGTGAGTGACAATGTGCACTTGATGAAGTCGCAGCTGAGTTTACTGTGATGACGCAGGAATATAATTGTAGAATTTCATTGCAGGGATATATTCCAAATGGTTGTTTGTTTATATGTGCCCTGCGATTGGCTGGCAACCAGTTCAGGGTGTACCCCACCTCCTGCCCGATGATAGCTGGGATAGCCTCCAGCACGCCCGCGACCCCAGTGAGGAGAAGCGGTTCAGAAAATGGATGGATGGATGGATGGATATATTCCAGACCCACCTGCGATAGGTGAAAATCCATGATATTGTAAGACCATATGAAAAAATGCTTTAAACCAGGTGTGTCCAGTTTTTCTTCCAAGGCCCAAATACCAAAAAATCTATATATATATATATATATATATATATATAGATATATATATATATATATATATATATATATATATATATAGATATATATATATATATAGATATATATATATATATAGATATATATATAGATATATATATATCTATATATATATATATATATATATATATATATATATATATATATATATATATATATATATATATATATATATATATATAGTGGCACGGTGGCCCGACTGGTTAGAGCGTCAGCCTCACAGTTCTGAGGACCCGGGTTCAATCCCTGCTCCCGCCTGTGTGGAGTTTGCATGTTCTCCCCGTGCCTGCGTGGGTTTTCTCCGGGCACTCCGGTTTCCTCCCACATCCCAAAAACATGCATTAATTGGAGACTCTAAATTGCCCTTAGGCATGACTGTGACTGCGAATGGTTGGTTGTTTGTTTCTATGTGCCCTGTGATTGGCTGGCAACCAGTTCAGGGTGTACCCCGCCTCCGGCCCGATGACAGCTGGGATAGGCTCCAGCACGCCCGCGACCCGAGTGAGGAGAAGCGGCTCAGAAAATGGATGGATGGATGTATATATAAAAAAAATTAACGGTAAAAAAGCAAAAGGTCACTCATTTTTCAGGAAAAAAAGTTTTTGTAGTGTCTGTGTACACACAAAAACTCAATATACTGTAGTCGGGACCACTGCACTGTACTTTTAAATGTGAAATATTTTGAGGTCCTTTCCAAAATGCTATGAATTAATTTAAGTTTACTAAGAAAAGGTTTTTACCCAGACCTGCAAACCATCCATCCATCCATTTTCCTCCGCTTATCAGAGGTCGGGTCGCGGGGACAGGAGCTTAAGCAGCAAAGTCCAAAATTCCCTCTCTCTAGCCACTTCTTCAGCTCTTCCGGGGGAATCCCATGTCGTTCCCAGGCCATCCGCTACACATAGTCTCTGCAGCGTTTCCTGGGTTGTCCCCGGGGCCTGCTCCCGCTGGGAGTTGCCTGGAACACATCTCCAGGGAGGCATCCTAACCAGATGCGCGAGCCAACTCATCTGGCTCCACTCGATGAGGAAGAGCAGCGGCTCGACTCTGAGGCCCTCCCAGATGACTGATATTTTCACCCTATCTGTAAGGGAGAGCCTGGACACCCTGTGGAGGAAACTCATTTTGGCCGCTTGTAACCACGATCTTGTTCTTTCGGTCACAACCCACAGCTCGGGACCATAGGTGAGGGTAGGAACGTAGATTGACTGGTAAATCAAGAGTGTTGCCTCACGGCTCAGCTCCTCCTTCACCACGACAGATCGAGACAGAGTCCACATCACTGCAGATGCTGGACCAATCCTTCTGTCGATCTCCCGCTCCATTCTTCCTTCACTTATGAACAAGACCCTGAGATAGTAGAACTCCTCCACTTGGGACAGAACTCCCTGACCCGGTGAGGGCAATCCATCCTTTTCAGATTGAGGAGCATGGCCTCAGATTTGGAGGTGCTGATTTTCATCCCAGCCGCTTCACACTCTGCTGCGAACCGTTCCAGCAAGAATTGGAAATCACGACCTAATGAAGCAAACAGAACCATATCATCTGGACAAAGCAGCGACGTGATACTGTCATCAAACCGGACCCGCTCAACACACAGGCTGCGCATAGAAATTCTGTCCATAAAGGTAATGAACAGAATCGGTGGAGTCCAACTCTCACTTGAAACGAATCTGAAATACTGCCGGCAATGTGGATCAAACTCTGACACCAGTCATACAGGGACCGAATAGCCCATGTCAGGGAGTCCGGTACCCCATACTACCGGACACGGTCAAACACCTTCTCCATAAGTTACAAAACACGTAGACTGGTTGGGTGAACTCACATGCACCCTCGAGGACCCTGCTGAGGGTGTAGAGCTGGTCGACTGTTCCACGGCCAGGACGAAAAACACACTGCTCCTCCTGAATCTGAGATTTGACTTTCTGACGGACCCTCCTCTCTAGAACCCCTGAATAGACCTTACCAAGGATGCTAAGGAGTGTGATTCCCCCTATAGTGGAAACACACCCTCCGGTCGCCCTTCTTAAAAAGGGAGACCACCATCCCGGTCTGCCAATCCAGAGGCCAATGTCCATGCAAAGTTACAGTGGCGTGTCAACCAGGACAGTCCCACAATATTTCGAGCCTTTAGGAACTCCGGGCAGATCTCCTCCACCCCTGGGGCCCTGCCACCGAGGAGCTTTTTAACCACCTCGGTGAGCTCAACCCCACAGATAGAAGAACCCACCTCAGAGTCCCCAGACACTGCTTCGAAAGTCTTGGAAATATTCGGCCCACCGACTCACAACGTGCCGCTTTGAGGTCAGCAGTGCACCATCCCCACTATACACAGTGTTGACGGTGCACTGCTTCCTCCTCCTTAAACACCGGATGGTGGACCCGAATTTCCTCAAAGCCATCTGGAAGTCATTCTCCATGGCCTCTCCGAACTCCTCCCACGCCTGAGTTTTTGCCGTACAATTGCAAGGAATTTAGGGATTTCATCATCTACACTCCATAATATCATCAAAAGGTTCAGAGAATCTGGAGAAATCACTGCATGTAAGCGGCAAGGCCGAAAACCAACATTGAATGCCCGTGACCTTCGATCCCTCAGCGGCACTGCATCAAAAACTGACATCAATGTGTAAAGAATATCACCACATGGGCTGAGGAACACTTCAGAAAACCAATGTCAGTAAATACAATTAAGCGCTACATCCGTAAGTGTAACTTGAAACTCTACTATGCAAAGTAAAAGCCATTTATCAACAACACCCAGAAACGCCGCCGGCTTGTCTGGGCCCGAGCTCATCTAAGATGGACTGATGTAAAGTGGAAAAGTGTTCTGTGGTCCGACGAGTCCACATTTCAAATTGTTTTCGGAAATTGTGGACGTCGTGTCCTCTGGGCCAAAGAGGAAAAGAACCATCTGGACTGTTATGGACGCAAAGTTAAAAAGCCAGCATCTGTGATGGTATGGGGCTGTGTTAGTGCCAATGGCATGGGTAACTTACACATCTGTGAAGGCACCATTCATGCTGAAAGGTACATACAGGTTTTGGAGAAACATATGCTGCCATCCAAGCAACATTCCAAACAGGTGTTTGATGAGCATTCCTCAACGTGTTTTTTGCCACCTGTCCCAACTTTTTTGGAACGTGTTGCAGCCATAAATTCTAAGTTAATGATTATTTGCTAAAAACAATAAAGTTTATCAGTTTGAACATTAAATATCTTGTCTTTGTAGTGTATTTAATTAAATATAGGTTAAACATGATTTGCAAATCATTGTATTCTGTTTTATTTATGTTTAACACAACGTCCCAACTTCATTGGAATTGGGTATTTCAGTCTTGCGGAGTAACCCTTTGATTCAGCACACTCAACTTCCAAATGGACAACTATAGTAAGTACTTCTGTGAAATTACATTCCAGGCCGATTGCCACTGTGGGGAATACATGTATGAGAATGTAAGGGAAACCCCCATTTTTAATCTGTTTTCGTTTTGTTATTCTTATCTTTTAAATACTGCTGTGTCCGGTGTGCTACTGTGACCCTGGGTTTCCCCCCTGAGGCTAATAAAAGGATGATCTTATCTTGTCTTAAATATTTAATTCACCGACTCTCGCCTGTGCAGAGGAAAAAGCATTACTGGGAACTAAGATGTGTAAAGGAAATGTTCAAATTGTCCACCACAACTGAGCAAGTAACTGTATGTTTGATTTGTTTTCCAGGTATCCATCTACCGTATTTTCACGACCATAGGGCGCACCATATTAAAAGGCGCAGTCTCAGTTACGGGGTCTATTTCTTTAGTTAACACATACATAAGGTGCACCGCATTATTGGGCGCAGGCATGGTAAAACATACGCTAGCTTAAAACATACGGTAGCATGCATGCACGCTAAAACAATGTTTTTAAAAAGACAGCAAGAGCAAAACTGAGTTCGGTTGTACTTTATTGAAGTATTTAACAATGTACTCACGGTATATTTTTGATCAATCCTCATCCACAAATCCATCAAATTCCTCATCTTCTGTATCCTAAATGAATAGCTGGGCAAGTTCTCCATCAAACACGACAGGTTCCCTCTGGTCATTGTTGGAATCAGTCTCGTTGCCGGGTGGCTGTTCAGCAATGATGCCAGCTTTCGCGAAAGCTCGGACAACAGTCAAAGCAGATACCTTAGCCCAAGCATCCACAATCCATTCACATATGGTGGCGTAACTCGCCCGGCGTTGCCTCCCAGTCTTACTAAAGCTGTGTTCGCCATCTGTCATCCATTACTCCCATGCCATCTTTTCCTTCTAATCTGCCGGAAGTTGCTGCCCCACGGTAGTCCTTGCCCGGATGGATAAATGGCGCCGAAAGCACTAAGACGGACCTCCTTGAAAATGTGCGATTTTCATTTCTTCTGCAAGCGTTATTGCCCTCAGTCGAATGGTGACTGTAGAGACGCTTCTCCCGGCTGTTCAGCTTCGTCTTCTTGACTTGGCGAAGCTCGTTTTCCTGCTTCCTCCACTTGCGAACCATGGATTTGTTGATCTTGAATTCTCTTGCGGCTGCTCGATTCCCATGTTCCTATAATTTCCATGTAATTAGTTGAAAATGTTGACTTTGTCCCCTTCATTCCAAGGTCTAGTAGGTAACTAAAGTTGTTTCACCAGACCCCAGAATGGAGGCACAATCAGAAACTACAACGTCACAACTAATGCTGACAATCCCAATAACATGGCTGTTATATAGAGCAGACGTTTGGTGGCGCGGCACTAAAATTCTGCATTCCCTGCTTCCCGGGAATATATGCAACCATCAGATTGGTCATTCCGGTCCAAATCATTCCGGCTGCGGTAGATTGGACATCCGCTGCAAGATTGCTACACTGTCAAAAACAAGATTGCACTCCAGTATCTGGATGGATGCTATTGGATACCTTGGGTCGTTCCAGTTGAGTACAAGGCCCGTAATCCCATTTCTACCGGTTTTGAGTCCATTTTCATCTGGGCGTCTCCTGAGGGTTGAGGTAGAGGGCTCGGAATTCTAAGGTAAGAGTTCACATTCTCGGTCTGGTGTGACCCGCACATTGGACGGCTGGCGGAGGAAGGTTGTTTTCCCCCTCACGTCTACGATGTACAAGGTCTGACGTTCAAATATGCCTCAATTAACATTTGAGGGATTTTTTTCCCCCTTCTCCTGGGAGCGTAAGCTTGCCCCGATGTCATGGTGTGGCCAAGATAAATCCTGTCCAAGGAGATTGTAGGGTTTTTTTCACCTCATTTTGCTCATGGTAATCAATGTAGTTAGTCCTGCATGCATGAAAACTACGACCTACACAAGTTAGGGATTGTCATTCTTTTACTGTTCAAAGAGCATTGAAAAAGGTTGGAAAAATATTGTAAAAGTCAGTGCTTTGGCTCTTGCAAAATGTCTTTCTTTTATTAGGAGGAGAGGTCAAGAAAGCTGAGTGAGCTTCTGCCCAACTCGCACAGGATTTGGCTACGTCACCCAAGGACAAAAAACACCCCGACTCACCCCTCATTATTCTCGGGGACTTTAACAAAGCTAAACTCAACCACGAACTCCCTAAATACAAGCAGCACATCGACTGTCCTACCAGGGAAAATAATACTTTAGACCACTGCTACACCACGGTAAAAAACGCATACCGTGCTATACCTCGTGCAGCCTTGGGCTCGTCTGATCACTGCTTAATTCACTTAATACCGACGTACAGGCAAGAACTTAAATGTGCGAAGCCTACAGTGAAAACAGTCAAAAAGTGGACAAATGAAGCCAAGATGGAACTTCAAAGCTGCTTAGACTGCACAGACTGGAGTGTCTTTGAAAATTCAGCTGGCAGCCTGGATGAATATACGGACACTGTCACATCCTATATCAGTTTCTGTGAAGATGTCTGTGTTCCAACAAAATCATTTCGCACATTCAACAACAATAAGCCGTGGTTCACTGCTAAACTTAAGCAGCTTCGCCAAGCTAAGGAGGACGCATATCAGAGCGGGGACAGGGCCCTGTATAATCGAGCTAGAAACCAGCTGACCAAAGAAATTAACATTGCAAAGAGGATCTATACAGCAAAGTTGGAAAAACAGTTTAGCGCAAACGACTCTAAATCAGTCTGGCATGCATTCCAGTCGCTGACTAATTACAAGCGACGATCCCCCCAAGCTGAGAACAATAGCACACTAGCCAACGACTTGAATACCTTCTACTGCAGATTTGAAAAGGACAGTTTCACACCACACACCAACCCGGCCGCACCCGCGACCACAATCACACCTCTGACCTCTGCGTTAACCATCCATGAACAGGATGTGAGACGCATCTTCAAACAACAAAAGATTAACAAAGCGGCAGGCCCGGACCACGTGTCTCCATCCTGCCTCAAAGTCTGCGCGGACCAGCTCGCGCCAGTCTTCACTCAGATCTTCAACAGATCACTGGAAATGTGCGAAGTTCCATCCTGCTTCAAACGCTCCACCATCATCCCAATCCCCAAGAAACCTGCAATCTCGGGTCTGAATGACTACAGGCCTGTCGCTTTGACATCTGTGGTCATGAAGTCCTTTGAACGTCTTGTGCTGGACCACCTCAAGAGTGTCACAGGTCCCCTGCTGGACCCCCTGCAGTTTGCCTACCAAGCGAACAGATCTGCGGATGATGCAGTCAACATGGGACTGCACTTCATCCTAGAACACCTCGACAGTGCAGGGACCTACGCGAGGATCCTGTTCGTGGACTTCAGCTCAGCGTTCAACACCATCATCCCTGAACTCCTTTCATCCAAGCTTCTCCAGCTCAGCGTCTCACCTGCCATCTGCCAGTGGATCTACAGCTTTCTGACGGGCAGGACACAGCAGGTCAGGCTGGGGGAGGCCACCTCATCCACACGCAGCATCAGCACTGGGGCGCCCCAAGGTTGTGTCCTCTCTCCGCTGCTCTTCTCTCTCTACACGAACGACTGCACCTCAGCGAACCCGACTGTCAAACTCCTGAAGTTTGCAGATGACACCACTGTCATCGGCCTCATCAAGGACGGTGACGAGTCTGCATATCGACAGGAAGCGGAGCGGCTGGAGCTGTGGTGCGGCCGACACAACCTGGAGCTGAACACGCTCAAGACTGTAGAGATGATCGTGGACTTCAGGAGGCATCCTTCGCCACAGCTGCCCCTCACGCTGTCCAGCTGCCTTGTGTCAACCGTCGAGACCTTCAAGTTCCTGGGAATTACAATCTCCCAGGACCTGAAGTGGGCGACCAACATCAACTCCGTCCTCAAAAAGGCCCAGCAGAGGATGTACTTCCTGCGGCTTCTGAGAAAGCATGGCCTGCCACCGGAGCTGCTGAGACAGTTCTACACAGCGGTCATCGAATCAGTCCTGTGTTCTTCCATCACAGTCTGGTTTGGTGCTGCTACAAAAAAGGACAAACTCCGACTGCAACGGACAATCAAAACTGCTGAAAGGATTGTCGGTACCCCCCCTACCCACCCTTGAGGACTTGCACGCTGCCAGAACTAAGACAAGGGCGTGCAAAATCCTCTCGGACCCTCCCCACCCTGGTCACCAGCTCTTCCAGCTCCTTCCCTCAGGTAGGCGCTACCGATCAATGCAAACTAGAACTAGTAGACATTCCAACAGCTTCTTCCCTCTTGCAATCAACTTCTTGAACAGCTAACTTACAATTCCATTACAACAAGCTGGCAATTTTTTGACTTGAGTTCGTTGTCACATTTCTGTATTATGTATTACTCGTGCACTCACTGTAGTTGTCTCGCCGTGCTGCACTATTTGCATATAGTGGCCACTCATGCCAGAGTAGCATCTGCTCCATTTGCACACTGATTGAGGAGTATCTGTAACATTTGCACAACCATTGTCCCAGATTATCGCAGTACTCGTCACTTTAAACCGCATACACTCCTTGAAGTCTCAGTGCCCTTTGCACAATGGTCATTGCACCGGACTATTGCGTTATTAGCCATTCGAACTGAGGACTCTGCATCTTTTTGCACAATTGTTGTTTGTTGTTGTTTTTTGTCAATGTCTTTATGTCTCCAAAGTGTTCTGTAAATTGACTGTCTGTTGTACTAGAGCGGCTCCAACTACCGGAGACAAATTCCTTGTGTGTTTTGGACATACTTGGCAAATAAAGATGATTCTGATTCTGATTCTGATTCTGACATACTCACTGAGAGAAGCTGAAGAGAGGCATCTTCAGTCTTCTGCAGGTGCCAATCCTGCTGTTAGACTCCGCTCTCGAAACCTTTGTTTACACTAAAGAATCAGCACAATCAGCATACCAGACAAAGATGCCATGACATAGCTGTTCTTTTTCATACACTGTAAGGTAAACACAGATGAATGTGCGGCCCGTGGCTAGAGGTGTTCTGCCTGTTCTGAATGATACAATTGTTAAGCTCATGTTTCACATACATTAGTGACTTTGAAAACTATGGGTGGCTCTTACGTCTTTTAATTGATCGAGCATCGAAAAGGTTCCACAGACTAGCTAAAAGTGAGGAACCACTGATGTTTACTATGCGGAAATCTTTTAGCTTCTCGACAGTGATGTATAAAAATGGACATGGACTAGGGGGATCATAAACGGAGTACGACTTATGTTTTTGGCTTTTCTTGATTATTTTAGTTTACACTACAATACACTATTTTATCTCTTATTTTGGGCTGCATATAATGCGGGAATTAGTTCATTACACAAGCTCATGGTTCCTGCAATTAAAGTCTGTGATAATTAGAGATTCATTTTGTCTAATGCATTTGGCCACCTCAAGAAAATTAAAGTTTGATTGTTGGTCTTTTTGCATTCCACGTGATACATAAGCAACATATCAATGTGTATATCTTTACAAGTCACATATTTCACCTTAATTACACTTGAAAAATTAAGTATTAAGTGGACGTGTAGTAATTTTGCAGAAATGTAGACAATTGATTTGTGGTACACATCAATGATGTAACATCTTTAATTGTAGTCTCAATGAAATGACGACATTGATTAGTAAGCGTATAATTTCTCTAAACATTTGTCTTTGTTGCTCTCTATTTTTCTCCCTATAGACATATGTATTTGTGTGGTTCTCATCGTCTTCTCAATGGGATTTTTAGTGGGAGGTGGTAATATGTAAACAGAGGAGCGAGGACTGAGGAGGTTGTACATAAAGAAATAAGATTTGGCCTGTTGGTGCTAATTCCCACCACCTAGCATGCCTAGCGACTGTTTTAAATAGTCTTAGCTAGTTATGTTTTATTGTTAATGTTAGCTGTTGTTTTTCTTTCCCTGTAATGTAAATAGTAGGCATGTCTCTGTGTGTGTGTGTGTGTGTGTGTGTGTGTGTGTGTGTGTGTGTGTGTGTGTTTTACCTTCTTGCTGTGCATCATTTCATTGTACCCTAAGTTACTGTTTTGTGTCGTGATCACCTGTTCATTCACCATACATGATAAGTTTATTGTAAGTTTACTGCTGGTAACCTCTTCCCAAACTTTGTCAGCATTGCTGTGGTGCTATAAAAAGTAACGAGTGCAATGTACGCCAATGTGAAGGAGTACAGAGAAGTGTTCCTTCCTGATAGTAGTAGAGTATGACTAAAAAGTATGTTGCATTAACATTATTCTGACGTACATTTTTTTCTGAAAGGTTACCTTAGTAAATATAATGGAGTAAATGGAGTCTACTTCTACAGACACAGAGGTGACATAGAAGTGACATACATGATAACATCGGACAGCAACAGCACAGAAGTAAACAAGCACAGAACACAAAACTTAGATACAGACAAGGTAGAGCTCATCAGACAGTATAAGCCATTGATCTCTGAAATAAGATTCTCAAAATGCAAGTGGCATCTTCATTATGAGGAAGTTGCATTGGACTTTGCAACTTTCTGTATGACAACAACCCAAAGCATTTATCCAAATCAACACCGGTAGAAGGTTGAAGTCTAGACTGTCCAAGTCAGATCCATCCATTCATCCATTTTCCGTACCGCTGATCCTCACGAGGGTCGTGGGCGTGCTGGAGCCTATCCCAGCCAACTCTGGGCGAGAGGCGGGGTACACCTTGAACTGGTCACCAGCCAATCGCAGGGCACATAGAAACAAACAACCATTTGCACCCATATTCACACCTACGGGCAGAGTTTTCAGAGTTTTCAATTAACCTACCATGTTTTTGGGATGTGGGAGGAAACCAGGGTACCCGGAGAAAACCCACGCAGGCTCGGGGAAAACATGCAAACACCACACAGCCGAGGCCAGATCTGAACTCGGGTTCTCAGAACTGTGAGGCAGATGTGCTAACCAGTCGTCCACCGTGCCGTCCAAGCCAGATCCTTTAAATCTTTTTTTTTATTATTTAACATGAGAGATGTCCTCGCATTTTGACAGATTCTGAGCCCTTCTGAAATAAAGACTGGGCAAGATGTACTTGTATTCTGACAGATTCTGAGCCCTTCAAAAATAAAGACTGGGCAAATATTCACAAATCAAGATGTACAATGCCAATAGACTCACCCAAAAAGACTGAGGGCGTACTCCTACTTACCTCACTCGACACCGACAGTCTGGTACATTTGGCTTGTGTGATATGGTGCATTTCTCCTCTGAGGATATATAATTATTATTATGATATATTATTATTGTATAGTATAGATTTGTGTTTATATACTGTATTATTATCAGAATCAGAATCATCTTTATTTGCCAAGTATGTCCAAAAAACACAAGGAATTTGTCTGTAATTGGAGCCCCTCTAGTGCAACAACAGACAGAGAAAACTTTTGAAACATAAAGGCATTGACAAAAAAAAAAAAAAAACTGTCACTGAGCAATAAAGGGTTGCTAGTTATCTGGTAATGCCGGTACATTTTTTTTTTTTTGACAATTGTGCAAAAAGTCCTCTAGCACTTAGAGCAGTTCGAGTGACTAATATTACAATAGTCCGGTGCAATGACCATTGTGCAAAGGGCGCCGAGACTTCAAGCGAGTAGTACGATAGTCTGGGACAATGTTGATTGTGCAAATGTTGCAGATACTCCTCAGTCAGTGTGCAAATGGAGCAGATGCTACTCTGGCATGAGTGGCCAGTATTGGTCAACAACAGATATGCAAATAGTGCAGCATGGTGAGACTACTACAGTGAGTGCACAAGTAATATATAATTGGCCCGACAGAAATGTGACAACAAACAATACATACATACGTTTACATTTGCATATATACTGCAGTTGTCACTCCACCTCTAATAAGTAATACCGGTAGTGCTGTTTTCATTTCATTCTCAACTGCTTATACATAGATAGTCTATTCATTGATACCTGTGTAGTTTTTCTGCTACATACTGTACATCACTGACTATTCTTGCGGATGTTCAAATTCTCTTCTGTACAGTATACATTGTGTTTATCTATTCATGTACAGTTGTCATCTACATATTTGTTATTCATTCACAGTTGACTCATACACCGATGCTCTCTTTCTGCTCACTCTCATTACCAAATACTGTAAATATGTTCATACCATATGTCGATATTTTATTTGAGATGCTGCTCCTGCGTGTTACCATAATGGGATTTTTCCTTGCAAGTTATAATTGATAACTGCCACCTTGCATATAATGAATAAATACAATGACTAGAAATTTGCATGAGCACATGCACGAGCCTGGCTTGTCCTATAATTAATGTAATCGCTTCTCTGCCAGTTATTCATTTTAATTGTGCACAATATAATTGAATTCTGGGATCCTCACAGGGAGGTCATTGACAACTTCACAGACTTCATTAACTTCAGTGTGGTGAATACTGTTACCATCAAGACTGTACAGTGTTTTTTCAAATAACAAACATCTGGAACTCTGAAATTATGGGCAAATAAAAGGTCTTTAAGTCAGGTGAGAACAGTGGCAGTCCTGAACCGAATGGCACACTTCGTGAAGCCACTAGATTTCTTTTGCGTTCTCCTCGTAGTCATGAAACTCAAGCCAAACTTCAATTATCCACCTGCAGTGAACGAAAAATGCCGTCTGCATTTGTTTTCCGTCATCATTTTATCACATGTGGAGAACACAGTCAGCTGCCAGCTTGAATTAAAAGGACTATTTTACTTAAGAATATCAAATGTATATATTTGCAGAATAATGGCTAATTAAAATATTTATACACACCTGGTTAATGTGAGATTTGCTCCTGAACCTCAGCGTACAGCGTCAGCACCTTAATTTTCACACACGATCGCAAGCTGTCATCTGACAGTGAGTGATTTATCCATGCTTTGGCAACTGGGGGTCAAGCAGCTCAATAAGTCTTGGCGCCAGGTGTCGCACATCAACGGTTATGACACATTTTGTGAGACTAAAGAAAGTTTCATTTTAATGTTAAAAGAGCACCATAATCTTCAAATTTAGAATTACATTTGAAAAATGAAGGAACTAAAATATAAAATATTTGATAAAATACTCATTTATTTAGTTTTTATTTTAATGTCAGAGCCACAGCAGAAGGATGAAGGAGCCACCAACACTATATTGCTTAAAGTATTCACTCACCTGCGTTGACTCATATATGATTTTAAGTGATATCACAATCTAAATCCATGTGGTTTAATATGATGTTAGTATACCTTGGCAGCTATACCAGCTTCAACTCTTGTGGGAAGGCTTTCAACAAATCTTAGGAGTGAGTTATGCCAATTTTTTCCCATTTTTCCAGGAGCATATTTGTGAGGTCACACACTGATGTTGGACGAAATCAACCCAAAGGTTTTCTATTGGGTTGAGAGCAGGACTCTGTGTGAGCCAGTCGAGTTCATCCATACCAAATTCTTTATAGACCTTGCTTTGAGCACTGGTGCACAGACATCTTTGAACAACCAAACTGTTTCACTCTCCAAAATCTCTTGGTATGCTGAAGCATTCAAAGTTCCTTTCACTGGAGTTCAGGGTCTAATATTTTGGGCATTTATAACTTTGTGGGAACAGTTTGGAGATGGCCCTCCCCTGTTCCAACATGACTGTGCATCAGGCCACAAATTAAGGTTCATAAAGACATGGATGAGAGAGTTTGATGTGGATGAACTTGACTGGCCTGCACAGAGTCCTGACCTCAACCTGAGAGAACACTTTTGGGATGAAGTCGAGCGGAGACTGAGAGCCATTCTGGAAGAATGGTCAAAAATTCCCATAAACACACTCCTAAACCCTGTGGACATACTTCACAGAAGCGTTGAAGCTGTTATAGCTGCAAAGCGTGGACTGACGTCATATTGATCCCTATGGATTAGGAATGGGAAGTCACTTAAATTCATATGTGAGTCAAGGCAGGTGGGCGAATACTTTTGTGAATATAGTGTACGATTCTGGAGCCGTGGGTTGCAGACCCCTGGTGTAGGCCCACTGGGCAAAATATATCAGACTGCTACAACTCACTGACTTTCAAAATTGCATTTACCAGTGCATTCGTTGTTTGTCTCCTACTGTGTTTACTACCATGTTATAGCGTCCAGTAAATTAACACAAAAATGCTGAAGCAAAGCAAAGAAAATCTAATTTATTTATATAGCGCATTTCCTAAACAAGGTAACTCAATGTGCTTTACATGATTGAAAGCATTTAAAAACAAAGGAAAAAAACATCTTACAGACATTTAAAACAAAGAGAAAAAAATAAAAGTACAATTAAAACAGGGTACAGTGCAAGAAATATCATTTAAAAGCTCTCAAAAGCATAAGAAAAAAGACGAGTTTTTAACCTGGACTTAAAAACATTCACACTTGGGGCTGATGTCACTTCTGTTGGCAACTTATTCCATTTGTGTGCAGCATAATAGCTAAATGCTGCTTCACCATGTTTGCGTTGGACTCTGTGCTCCACTATTTGGCCCGAGTCTGTGCTAGACATACATTATCCGTGCATTTATCCATGTACTAACTTTTAGTTCATGTTTTTGTTTTTCTGCATACAGGTATCATTGGAGAATTCAATAGAGAATTACAAGAATGCATTAGGCATTCTGCTGTAGACCCTTCTGCACTGTCTGCATTAAAGGTCCATTAATTTTCTTTAACCTTGGCACAAACATTAACTTTGCAGGATAAGGATCTATTCAAAGACATTTCACCAGAGGTGGCTGCTCTACTCTGAGCAGCCACTTCAAATTGAAGGCAAATGATCCTAAATTCTAAAATAATTTCCATAAATTATCAATTAGGGCAACAAGAGTCTCATCTATTTCTGTGTACATTTTCTCAACTTGCCATATCATCTACAGCATATTCAATATTTTATGTAGGTCTACAACATTTGTGGAAAAAAAATCACATTACATATACCATATACTGTATTATTACATTTTAAGTGTAAAACTAATTAATGAATGTACTCTTTGTTTTCATGACTAAGCTACAATCCAACTTCCCTTTCATGAACATACACTGCACATGGAAAGCCTTAAGAAAAGTCATGTAAGAGAATGTGGAGACGAATTCCAACAAATCTACCACTTATTTTATCAAATTTAAAAAACCTACGCGAGGTGACGGAAAGGTTTGAAGAGATCATTTTGCTAAATCGTATCTTGTGGCCTGTCTTCAGGTCAGCTGATATACCGTAGGACCTATATTTTCAGTAACCTTTGTGTTTACATTTTGGAAAAGAGAGAAAAAGTGTGTGGCTGTGCACCCTTTGAGTACTTTGAGAAGCTCTGAGACACATTGGGGAGCCTCTGTCTTTGGCTGGCAGTAATAGCTTATTAGTGGCTGAGCTCATCCCACAGAACGTGTCTCATCTGAGCTGTCAAAGAACTATCGACTGGTGTGCAGACACTTCTGGGGGAGACACAAGTGCATAACAGCTAACGTGTCTGTAGCGCTTGTTTGTATTTTCCTTTTCTGTTACAATGGTAGAAACATTTTAAAAATTCTCCTGTTTGTCTGAAAGCTCAAAAGTTGAAAAACAAGGGGAACACCTGTGAACTGTGTATAGACTTTTTGCTGTAGATGTGTTGTTTCTTATGAAAGATGCAATTCCAATTCCAGCATTATAAATTAAATGCCTCAATATTCCAGCATATGTCATCTGTCATTTGTTGTAGTTGTACCTATTATTTTGGGCTGGACAGTGGAATATGATTAGCGTGACTGCCTCAAAGTCATGGGTTCTCAGATTGTATATTAGCTCACGGCTTTCCTTGTGGCATTGGAATGTTGTTGTTTAGAGCTGTTTAGACTGCACAGACTGGAGTGTGTTTGAAAATTCAGCTGGCAGCCTGGATGAATATACGGACACTGTCACATTTTATATTAGTTTCTGTGAAGATGTCTGTGTACCAACAAAGTCATTTCGCACATTCAATAACAACAAGCCGTGGTTCACTGCCAAACTTAAGCAACTTCGCCAAGCTAAGGAGGACGCATATCAGAGCGGGGACAGGGCCCTGTATAATCGAGCTAGAAACCATCTGACTAAAGAAATTAACATTGCAAAGAGAAACTATACAGCAAAGTTTGAAAAACAGTTCAGCGCTAACGATTCTAAATCAGTCTGGCACGCATTCCAATCGCTGACCAATTACAAACGACGATCACCCCAAGCTGAGAACAATAGCACACTAGCCAACGACTTGAACACCTTCTACTGCAGATTTGAAAAGGACACTTTCACACCCCACACCCACCCAGCCGCACCACCGACCACAATCACACCTCTGAATTCTGCGTTAACCATCCACGAACAGGATGTGAGACGCATCTTAAAACAACAAAAGATTAACAAAGCAGCAGGCCCGAACCATGTGTCCCTATCCTGCCTCAAACTCTGCGCGGACCAGCTCGCTCCAGTCTTCACACAGATCTTCAATAGATCTCTGGAACTGTGCAAAGTACCATCTTCTTTCAAACGCTCCACCATCATTCCAGTCCCCAAGAAACCTACAATCTCGGGTCTAAATGACTACAGGCCTGTCGCCTTGACATCTATGGTCATGAAGTCCTTTGAACGTCTCGTGCTGGACCACCTCAAGAGCGTCACAGGTCCCCTGCAGTTTTTCTACCGATCAAACAGGTCTGCGGATGATGCAGTCAACATGGGACTGCACTTCATCCTAGAACACCTCTACAGTGCAGGGACCTACGCAAGGATCCTGTTCGTGGACTTCAGCTCAGCGTTCAACACCATCATCCCTGAACTCCTTGCCTCCAAGCTTCTCCAACTCAGCGTCTCGGCTGCCATCTGCTAGTGGATTTACAGCTTTCTGACGGGCAGGACACAGCAGGAGAGGCTGGGGGAGGCCACCACATCCACACGCAGCATCAGCACTGGGGCACCCCAAAGTTGTGTCCTCTCTCCGCTGCTCTTCTCTCTCTACACAAACGACTGCACCTCAACGCACCCGGCTGTCAAACTGAAGTTTGCAGATGACACCACTGTCATCGGCCTCATCAAAGACGGTGACGAGTCTGCGTATCGACAGGAACTGGAGCGGCTGGAGCTACAAAAAAAGGAGAAACTCCGACTGCAACGGACAATCAAAACTGCTGAAAAGATTGTCGGGACCCCCCCCTACCCATCCTTGAGGACTTGCACGCTGCCAGAACTAAGACAAGAGCGTGCAAAATCCTCTCGGACCCTCCACATCCCGGTCACCGGCTCTTCCAACTCCTTCCCTCAGGTCGGCGCTGCCGATCAATGCAAACTAGAACTAGCCGACATTCCAACAGGTCCTTCCCTTCTTGCAATCAACTTCTTAAACTGCTGACCTACAATTCCACTGCAACATGCTGCCAATTTTTTTTGTCTTGAGTTTGTTGTCACATTTCTGTCGGGCCAATTATATATTACTCGTGCACTCACTGTAGTAGTCTCGCCACTCTGCACTATTTGCATATCTGTTGTTGACTAATACTGGCCACTCATGCCAGAATAGCATCTGCACCACTGACTGAAGAGTATCTGCAACATTTGCGCAATCAACATTGTCCCAGATATCGTGCTGCTAGTCACTTTAAACTGCATACAATCCTTGAAGTCTCGGCGCCCTTTGCACAATGGACATTGCACCAGACTATTGGGAACAAATCGAAGTTCCATTGGTCACTGGCACTGCATCATAAACATTTTGTATTTAACAGTCCCAGCATGCTCTATGCTTTGGGTGTGAATAGATGCCAGAAGATGAACAAATGTCAAGTCCATTTTACGACATATAGTACATATTGCTTTAAGAATAATGTTTATGTATTATAAATCATGCATTCGTGATTGAAGTTTTGGGTTAACATCAGTCCACTTTGATTGTTGTAGAGTAATCAAAATAAAGACAGAAGACAGGCAACATAATCACAAGCTAATACTAACCACCCAATGTTGCTTGCCCTTTGCTGCATGATGCTACTGGTTATCTGTACCTCATTACCAAGTACACTATCATTAGGGGGTCTAATGATTTATGGGGACCGATATATTTAACTGTGCCACTGACAGTGGAAACCAGGAATTCTTGAATTGAATTGAAATCCTTCTTTTGTCCCGATTTGGTATATTTAGAGTTCCAACTTAAGCCGAGGTCTGGCTGTATGCCGAGCCAGTGCTCCTTGTTATATCCTCCAAAAATATTACTCATTGCATCTTGTAGGTCATAATGCCTAGGAGGTAGGAGGTTACTCAGAAAATAGGTCAAAATACAGTCAAATCACTACTGATATTTCGGTAATGTTCTTCTCTTTAAAACATCCAGCATTTACAGACCCCGCGAGCAGTGGTGGTTCTAGGGTGGGCCAGTAACCACCCCCCGGCCACCTCCCCTCAACCTTTATATTTTATAGAATGACAGTCATAGTAAATGGTGTATTTATTTCGAGGAAAAACATTAGATGTTATGGGTTTCCCCATCTATCTGTAATTAGGGTGATAAATATACAGTAGGCGGCACGGTGGTAGACTGGTTAGAGCGTCTGCCTCACAGTTCTGAGGACCGGGGTTCAATCCCCGGCCCCGCCTGTGTGGAGTTTGCATGTTCTCCCCGTGCCTGCGTGGGTTTTCTCCGGGTGCTCCGGTTTCCTCCCACATCCCAAAAACATGCATGGTAGGTTGATTGACAACTCTAAATTGCCCGCAGGTGTGAATGTGAGTGCGAATGGTTGTTTGTTTACATGTGCCCTGCGATTGGCTGGCAACCAGTTCAGGGTGTACCCCGCCTCCTGCCCGATGATAGCTGGGATAGGCTCCAGCACGCCCGCGACCCTAGTTAGGAGAAGCGGCTCAGAAAATGGATTGAAGGATGGAAATATACAATGTACACTTTGTTCCATTTTAAAATGTAATTCCTTTGTGTTCCACATTTAGGTGTTTTAATACTTTTCACTGTGAGGTTCTCCTTATCGCTGCTACTGCTCCAAAATAGTGTCGGTTTCCATTAATTACTTATCCTTTCATGAATATTTAATGCAATGTTCTCATTCACTTTTGAAAGGAAGCTAATTTGCTGCATAAATATTTGATGTGGACCTTTTATTTCCCCTCCATCCACATTTCAATTAACTACAAAATGTATATTTACGTTCACAAATTGCACCTCTGCTAGCCCCCATGTAACCTATTCTCCTCATTATCCTTCCCTGTGTATTTTTTTCTACGACCTTAAAACACAAAGCAAGTACGTGTTATTTGGATTTTCAAATGAATAAGGCTTTCAAATCTCCTATGAACCATTTTCAGCACACTGTACACAAACATTGAATATCAAACAAGTGACCACAGCTTTATACGTATGTTGTAAGGTGTTTTCTCATACTGTCATACCACTTGTATTGCTTTGATTGTGGGACTAAAGAGCAGGCAGCAACTGCACCTCATCAATCACATTGGGAGTAATCACACGCATATTGCAGCAAATTGCCAAGGAGGAGCGCGATCAATGTAAAGCAAATTTAACCGAGGGACTGAAATGACAAAGATGAAATAAGTGGTGCACATTTGGATATTAATTTCAATTATGATAAAAGGCTTTGTTGGCATATTCTACCTCACAAGATTTGGTATGCAGTGTCCTCTTATGTAAAAAGAATCAATCCATGCATACAATCTTGGCTTTAACACTCACCGCAGTGCACTGAACATGATGAAGAAAAGAGAATTATTTATTTGGCTCATATAATTGTCTATTTACTTATTGTAATTATAATGTAAAAAAAAAAAAAAATAAATAAAAATAAAAGGACCAGACCCGATTAGAAAGCAATATGGCTGATGATTTAAAATTTTGAAAAAGACCTCCGTTCATAAATCATACATATTTGCAGGCATGAGAATTCTGACACCATAGTTAATTTGAAACTTCTTACTGTAAGCGTTTGCTGTTATCATTGTTAATGCCGTTCACAGCATCTGGACCTTCGAGGAATTATCCGAGGTTTCCTGGGAAATTACATATCCCGGAAATATTGTTCGACAAATACGACCTAGTACTAATTTATAATATGCTTTCAAAAGCCAATATCATTGGAACACTAAGAGGCAATATGTCAGTAATTTCACGGTGAGCCAGTTGCTTTTGAGGCTTCTGAAGTCTGAATAGAACCAAGCCATCCTCTCTATCTGTGACAAACCACTGAACCCCAACCAGTTTAAGTGATCTTTTCTAGATCTGAGGTGTGCCACACTCCTATCTAAAAGCGTGTTGATGGGACCGTGTCACGATAATGAAGTTAGGGCCAGAGACGCCTGTCTTAGTGAGTGAGTGATCGCCCAAGGTCCTCTGCCAACACTCTCATTCATCATAGCAATGATGGTTCTCTCCCACCCCTCCCTCTCGCTCTTATAATCCATGTCTCCCCATCTGTGCCTCTCTTTCCCAAGTCCCAAGTGCTGCATTTGCATTTATGCCCTTTGGGCTGTTCATTAACACTTGATTAATGCTGCTGTGTAAAAAGGTTTCCTTAAAGTCATTTAGTTTTTGAGTCATTAGAATTCCCGACACCCACACACAACCCCTCACCATACCCATGTCACACGATTCGTCGCCCCACGTACATACATGGATTGTCAAAACAGCTCGTATGTCAGGCATCCACAATTCTGCATCTTCGTAAACGTGACAGTATGCAGGGTATCGTCACCTTTCAGCGTCATAACACGGAACCATTAAATATAGAAATGGGCCCAGAGTGTTATCGCTGAAATGTTCTACATACAACATATCATCTCTGCTTACACCACCTTGCTGTCATGTTCCTTTTCAATCAGTCTGTTTTTCTTCCCCTTTCCTCTCGACTGCTTTTTCTCCCTATACAACCACATTTTGCACTTTGCATGAGCCACTAGTCCAAACACAGTAAAATAACCATTGGCTCCGATTACATTAGAAATGCCATCTGTCATTGTAGACATGCACGCTGCAGACTTGTGATGATTTGATAATAGACACAAGAAAGAAAGCCATTTCGGGCTTATTTCCGTCCTGGGTTATCCCTGTAAAATTATAGATTTCACTTGAGCGTTACATTGGAACTAGATGAAACAGTCAGCATCATGAGCTTAGCAAGTCATGCATTAATTGTGATTGGCTGATTTGCAGCACTTTAACCAGATGAAAGGTTGATTGAAGAAATGAAACCTTTTGATGATGAAAATAAATATTCAATTTTAATTGAATCCAAAATGACCTTTGCCATCTTTCCGCTCCTGTTAGCTCCCTCATAAGAAAAATGTTTTGGTGTTTAACATTGTGTAAATAATTAAAGTTTGCCATTTGTTAACAACCAGTCAGTCCAGGGTGTAACCTGCCTCTCACCAAACGTCAGTTGCGATTGGCCCCAGCTAACCCACAGCCTTAACAAGGACAAGCGGTGTAGAAGATGGATGAACGGATAGATGGATGGATAAATAAAGTCTTTAGCTATCTTGTCAACCAATTGCGGGTAAAGTTATACTGTAGGTGCTTATCAGGTATAGTGATGTTGGTATCACATAACTTGGCTGTTTTACATGAAGGTGTAACTTTTCCTATACAACTTCATTTGTAAAGGCCTCTTTATACACCCGTGGTCGCGTGGCCGACAACGCCCGCATTGCATCACGTGACTGACAAATTGGCCCGCACGGCCCCTCCACATAGCTTGACGTGCACACGGCAAAAATTGTTGCTGCGCATTGAATGCCGCAGAGATCATCTCTTGTGATTGGTCCGTTTTAGTCACATGCTGTGATGATGTAATCAGCGTTCCTCCCGGTTCCACATGCCATCTACGCCGCCGCCTTCTCGATCGATTTTGCAGCATAATTAAACGTATCGTCTGGTCATCTAGATCCATTTGTTCTAGCAGACTCTGTCCCACGGTCGCCACTGTTGTAGCTTTGTTCCTTGTTACGGAAAGGAAAGTAAAAACGGCTACCGGAAAATGCAGAGGAAACTCCACCCTGTGGTGTCCTAGCCAATACCAGCCGTAGCGACACCCCCGACTTCGAGGAGAACTGCAGTACATTTCCAAAACTGCGCGCGTGGGTTGCGCTCGAGTATAAAGGCAAATTACGCGCGGGACACCCGCAGTGACGTCAGCGGTGTATCCACCAACCAGTCAAGAAACAGTGCACCAATGTCTGTCTATGAGTTAACCAACTTGGAACCATTTGGCTCCTACACGCTTTCCCGCCTCTTACTGCTATTGTTGTGTATTTTCTAACATTATTAATGTTTGCTGAGTGGTGGGGGGTTTATGAGTTTGTGGATCTTAATCCAGATACATATACACCCGATTTTCATTCAGATCTAAGTCAGCAAAGGCCTAAATGTCACACATCTCTGATCCCCCTCTCCAATTAGCTCAGAAAACAGTCGGTGCCAACAATCGTTAATGTTCAACATGTTCAATATTTAAAATGGCAACTCCTCGTGTTTCGTCAACTCCAAGGTCGGACGATCTGCGGACTCTGTTTTTGGATGTGGGCCAGAATGAGAGCCAATTAGGAAGCAACCTGAAGCTTGCGCTGTTGCTGGACTTGAGCGTGACTAAAGTCTTTCACAATAATTTTTTTGGGGATTTCCTGGCAGTCTGGATGTCCTCTGGCTCAATGGTACATATCAAACGTCGTTGGTACTACGCTAGACATCTGGTTTTGGGAAGGAGACTCATGATTGTTGCTATGTGTGTGGTGTGCTGCGTCGGTCATCTTGAGCACGCCACACTCTATAAGAGCAGTCAGAACACATGCCAATCTTTTTCCACATTTGCGAGGTCTTTCAAGATGGTAAAAATTGTTGCATGTGTACTAGGGTTGAAAAGACTTTCTTACTACTACTCTACTACTCCCCAAGTTTACGTATTGGCTTAAACAGCATGAAACATATAAAATATGGTGATTTTTGCAAGTGAAAAAGACATTTGAAATCTTACTTAATCAAAGCATTCTAATCAGTTTCCCGAAATACTGCACAGCCTCAACTGCATATTTTATATGGATGACATAAGGGGGATACGGGAATATTTCTATTTTAAGCACTTGGTGCACTTCCTTGCTCACAAGGAGAATGTTTGTTTTCTCACTGAGACTAAAAGAATCTCTTTGAAACCCCAAAGGATATACATACTTACACTCTTCTTGGCTTGACATTGATGCAACTTGATGTTGACGTCAGGCATTTTTTCTTTCGCGTGTTTCTTCCAGAACAATCTTCGGTATACTTCAATTTCCCAGCTGGTCCAAATACAGTTATAGTTGAATCTTGTTGCTACAGATACACAGGATTTACTAGGGCAGGTTAAAATTAAAATCTGTGGTGTCTCTGTTGCACTTATCTATCATCAGGATCAAGTTTCACAAACACACATTTAGGAGTTCTACATCTCAATATTTGAATGATAAAGGACTAACATTTACAGAGCATATTGTGTGCAGCAGTTGTGTAATGGTAGATTGAAAGCACACATAATGGCCATAGTAAAAGACAGTTATCTGCTAAGCATCCATAAACTTAGGTAAACAATTTCCATTCGTAAATTAATGACATATATACAGGCGGCATGGTGGCCGACTGCTTAGCACATTTGCCTCATAGTTCTGAGGTTCGCTTGTCTGTGTGGAGTTTGCATGTTCTCCCTGTGCCTGTATGGGTTTTCTCCTGGTTCTCCGGTTCCCAAACACGTTCCAAAAACATGCATGGGAGGTTTAATTGAAGACTCCAAATTTGCCAGAGGTGTGAATATGAGTTTGAATGGTTGATTGTTTATATGTGTGCCCTGCGATTGGCTGGCAACAATTTCAGTACCCCGCCTCTCGCCCAGAGTCAGCTGGGATAGGCTCCAGCACGCCCGTGACCCGAGCGGTATGAAAAATGGATGGATGGATATATGGATATATAGCCGGCACGGTGGCCAACTGGCACATCTGCCTCACAGTTCTGGGGACTTGGGGTTCACATCCCGGCACGCCTGTGTAGAGTTTGCAGGTTCTCCCCGTGGCTGGGCGGGTTTTCTCTGGGCACTCCGGTTTCCTCCAACATCCCAAAAACATGCGTGGTAGGTTGATTGAAGACTTTAAATTGCCCATAGGTGTGAATGTGAGTGCGAATGGTTGTTTGTTTATATCTACCCTGCAATTGGCTGGCGACCGGTTCAATCTGCAAACGGCCATATGCTGCATAGCAGGAATGCCTCAAGACAAAAAACACGCAAGCACATAAACATAAACTCTGCAAAAGAAATATGCTGCAAACGCAACAAGAGAGAGAAACGGAAGTCTGCCAGGCCACTAGGGGGTGCGACCTCCTGGACAGACCAGTCACCATTTCTCTTTTGCAGTTGTTTTGGGATTTGTGTTTGGTTTTTTTTTGTGTTTGCAGCAATTTTCCTTTGCAGTCTTCTGTGATTGCAGTATTTTTATCTTGCAGCGTTTTTCTTTTGCTGTTGTTTTCTGTGATGACAACATTTTTAAATTGCATCTTTCTTGTGCTGTTGTTTTATGTGCTTGTGTATTTTTTGTTTTGTGTCATTCTTGCATTTGGAGCATATGGACATTTGCTGCGCATTTGCCGCTGTCGGCCACTGTAACTTTGTCCAATTGAATTTTTCATCCGCATTTCACCCATTACATTTTAACATACGTTTGAGTCAATTGTGGGATTAGTCTGGTTTCTATGGGATCATTTTTGTTCCTCTTCATCAAGTTATTCATTTATTCTGACAATTTACTTGATTTGTTGTTAATCTATATTTTTGTTTTCATGTATTTATATTTGGCAGTTTACCATTTTTGTGAAGTTAATGATCTTAGATTTGCCAGTTGCTTGTTTCCTTTCGTTTTGGTTATTTTGTTTGTTTTGTTTCCATTTTAGTCGCTGTGGTCCGTTCGTGGCGGTGCTGGTGATTTGGTGGCGGGATCCCATTTTTTTGGTGATGTGCTCCCCTGGGAGTGTGTCACGTGTGTCTGAGCGGTTTTGATTTTTGGTCAGGATAATCGGAACCTGTCATTTGCCTTTGCGGCCTCAGCCATAATTAGTTTCTCCTCCTTGGCCCTCAATAAATGGTGTTTAATTGTTTGTTTTGTTATAAAGCATATACTGTATGCCTTTTTTAAAGTGGAGCCTTGCCTCTTGCCTCACGAGTAAGCCTTTGTGCTTCAAGGCGACATGACGTGAATAATTTCACCCAGGGTGGCATTGTTGGGCAACTGGCTTTGTCAAAGTCTGCAGTATCTCAACCCAATCATTTATTTTTCTACCCTCTGCTCATTTTTCATTTCCCCTTTTTCAAGAGACATATACATTGTGTTATATGGTCGTTGTCAATGGTCGTGTGAATAATTCACATTTAGGTTTTAATTTAGTTAAATTGATTTCACAAAATGGCATGTCATACAATGTTTAAAGCGTTACCTAATACATACACACATTTCATAAGGCGTGGTGAAGGTGTTGTAGCATATATTAGTCAAATAAAAATTGTATTAATTTTGGAGAAAAGAATAAGCCGGAAGCGACGCTTGCGTTACTTCCAGTTTACTGGCATTTTAAGTTTAATTGTTAAGATCAAACTCATTTTACCTATTAAAGGAGCACCACGTCACTTTTTATGTGGATAAAACTTAGGGAACTTGACGAGAAACCTTTTTATCACTTGTAATCTGAAGGTTGCTACACTTGAAAAATTGAAATTTTGAGTTCGAGATGACAGAAGTATATTTAAACTCAGAACACACGCAAAATACAACCAAGAGTGGAATTGTATGGTATATTTAATGACAATCCCACAAGGGATCTAGAGGGAAACACACAAAGGGGTCTAACTAAAAAAAGAAAATAATACTAATGATAAAAAGAAAGAAAATAGGAGTACGAAAAGGGAAATAGAACATTATGTGTTTTCAGATTTTGTCTGAAGCTAGTAATTTCCCCAAAATTATTAGACACTAATATTGTAAATGTTTTGCCGTGTCTACTCACGAGCGTAGGTTCAAACTGGTAGGTGGTAGTCTCTCTCTCTGGAAATGACTCAGGAAGCAAGGCGACAGAAGAAGAATAAAAAGATGTAGAAAATTAAAGCAAAACAAAAGAGGCGGAAGAAGAAAAATGGTTGTTCGTCACACCTTGTTGGGAGAGTAAGGATTGTTTATTTTCGTGGGCAAGAGGGATTGCTGACTTGGAGGAGACCACACCCATCAGCTTGAATCTTGTCTATAAATTTGATCAAATGGGTTTAAAATCATATATTAATACAAAATAACCTCAACTTGGTACTCTCTTTACTCAGAGGTCAAGCATATCAGACTGACTGTTTATACTTTAGTTTTGGCAATTCAATTGCTTATGGTTCAAATCACATTTCATGCTGCTCAGAGTCACATCAAGACACACAATCCTCAAAATCTCACAGTTGCTCAGAAAAAGTTGAAAAAGCTTAAAGTTGACACACTGACACAGACATCAAGGCATACATTTGGAATATTTCTGCAGAGTTCTTGAAATATTAAAATAATATATATTTATCCTTGGTGAAACATCAAAGACGGGTCGACTTTGCAGTTCCTCTCGACCCCTGCGGGTGTCGCCTTGTCCCAGCAATTGTTCTTATTCCCAGACAGGTGGGTGGAAACATCTGGCCTTTGATGCTTGGGAGTTCAGACTTCGAGGGTAGATTTTAATTAGTTTAGGGTCCACGAGGAGTCTCCTTGGGGGCAGTCTCACAGCAGGGCCGCTTGGAAGAATGCAGTTTATTAAGGTGTGGGCAGTCATTGTGTCACCTCAGTTTGCGGGGAGCATGTCCGCTACAGTGTTATACACCTACAGTTCTTTTTAAGCATTTTCACATTGGAAAATTATATTCTACTTCGATTCCAACTATTGTTTGTACTTCAGAGGCCGTCTGCAAGCTTTGCATTGTATCTCCTTTCAGCAGGTTGGTAATAAGAAGAACTTGTCATTTGTAACTTGAGTCATGATGCTTTACAAACATTGGATCGACAGACGGGTACCACGTACTATAGGTAAAATTAGATTGTGTTTGAAGTCTTGGAAGAGAATAACCGCTGATCCCAAGAAATCCGTTGTGTCAATGCTTCGAGAGAGTGAATAGAGACAGATTTATGAGATAGACATTTTTGTCTAAACTAATCCTTTTACTCCCTTGCAGAGATCACATCACCTTTGCTGACCCCTTCACTTTGATTCTTTTTCTTACCTCTTCAGACTCGATACTGATTTTCAGAGGCCTGACTGTACATATAGTAAATCTCTATAGCTTAATAAGCCCATGATAAGTAGTCATTCTCCTCTCCTCTGGGACTAAGTGTTTGAATTTCTGCCTCTGACCTTTCTTTGAGAAGCGGGGTTCTTCCCTGTGGAGAAGCTAGGCCCAAAGCTCCCATTCAGTGACCCATCCAAGAGAGCCGCTCCGAGCTGACAGGATCAGTAGAAGAAGCACGAAGCTCGGGGGAACAGAAAACTCTGCACATGTTCAGACTGCTGAGGAGGAACGAGACTCCCGTCCAACTCAAGTTCTCTCCTCTCTTTGCCTTCTGGGAGATTTTTACAGTAAACATGTCCAGTCGAACATGTATCTGTATACAATGAACCAAGCTTCTGGTAGATTTGTATTTTCCTATGCTGATGTCCACTGACAACCTGTACCAATGTAGGCGCTTACTGCATAGGAAAAACAACTATTGACATAATGTTTTAGACCAATTTCACAGCACAGCATACCTGGACATAGTCTGGCGCAAGACAAGTGAAAATATGTTTTGTTTTGGGTTTTTTCCCCCAGTGAGAACACATTATACAAAAAGGTAAAGGAGTGAGAGGAGTGACTGACATGAAATCAAGCAAAATGTTTGATGCCTTGCACTATATTGTTCTTATCTTTATTTATATACTGTATATAAGCAGCGTAAATATATGTGTATATGTATATATGTATATATATATACATATATATATATATCTGCCTCACAGTTCTGAAGACCCAGGTTCAAATCCGGCCTCGCCTGTGTGGAGTTTGCATGTTCTCCCCGTGCCTGTGTGGGTTTTCTCTGGATACTCCGGTTTCCTCCCACATCGCAAAAACTTGCATGGTAGGTTGATTGAAGACTCTAAATTGCCCATAGATGTGAATGTGAGTGCGAATGGTTGTCTGTTTCTACTGTATGTGCCCTGCGATTGGCTGGCGACCAGTTTAGGGCGTACCCCGCCTCTCGCCCGAAGATACCTGGGATAGGTAGGCTCCAGCACACCCGTGACCCTAATGAGGATAAACAGTATGGAAAAGGGATGGATGGATGGAAATTCAAATTTTTCTGGAAATAAATTTCTATAGGTTGGCAGCTCTGCAGTCATAGCCATATATGTAATTTTACTCGTAATTACCATAGTTTTATAATTAGTAATTGATGGGTTTGATTTATTTTCATATTTTAATTCATGCTTGCATGTTTGGTGTTGTATTATTTGTAAGAAAAGTACTTACAGATAAAGTTTGATTGATTGATTGATCGATAGTTTCTTTCACTGTTTCGGTTTTCACCCATGGATCCCTCAGATTTGGTTTCTGGTTTTCATTTTCAAATTTTCATTTTAGTGCATCACTACATAACATGCCCTTGTCGAAAGACGAAAAGCAAGCAGGCACTCACTAGAGCACAAACTACATTCACGGTGCAAAACCACAATGAAAACCGAAACCAACAGGCGGGTAAAACACAAAGACATCTATTATTATGGGGAAACACAAAAAACGTCTAAAATCACAATTGACATGTAATTACTGCGACTGTTGGCTACAACGTGCCGCTTGGCTTGCTGGGAAGTCCGGGTCCACTTCTCCCATCACGCAAAAGGCGGAATTAATGCGCTCAAGCTCAATATTGTAGCCCGATCGTTAATATGTTTTGTTGTGGTAAGGTTAAAAAAAACAACAACAGAACAAAGTTACCATCCACCTGGCGAAAGGCAATCAGAACCAAGAAACAATCACTACAAACAATAAAAGTAAGACTTTTGGTCAAAAGTTGTTGTTCGCCAACTTTATGAATTGTAATGCCTGTCAGGCCAGGCATTAATATCCACTTGAGTTGATCGCATTAGTTAACCTTATCAAGACACCAAATCAAGCAAGTCCGCAACATTAGCCTACTATAGTAAATATTATTTATCTCTTGTGTTGCTGAAATGTTGTGTATTCATCTCCAATGGTCTCTGTAGCCTTTAAAAATAAGAATATGTGATGCATAGAAGATTTCTACCTTCAGCTAATTTGCAGTCTTAGACGCTGGTGATGTGGAAAATTGCTTCATATATAATCATATAATATATCGGTTTATTAATTTTATATAACCTTAGAATATTTTATTGTTCCATAGCTCTTAGCACAGTACTTCTCTGTGTCCTCGCAAATGTGCTCAGGACTACTCCCTGTTTTTCTCTTCCTTTTTCAGCCTCTGCATGCACCCATTGCCATAAAGATAAGTTTGCAGCCGTACGAAGCTAATTGTGTGAGAGTTTTTGGGAATGCGAGGGTTGTCTTTCTTTTTTTCCTGTTGCTCTCACTTCTGTATAACAAAGGTGATTCTTTGCTCGCGCTTCAGTAAGGGGTAACAACTCCTTTTCCTCTCTTTATAAAAAAATCTTGTTTTTTTTCTTGTAATAAAAACGCACAAAGACAAGAATGCTTCCTTACTTATTCTGTCAGAAATGGATTTGCCAAAACACTGGTCAAGCTTTAGAATACAATGAAAGGATGTGCTGAATACAATAAAAACAAATAGTATTAATACAATAATAAATACCATGAATAAATGAATACATCCATCCATCCATTTTCTGAGCCGCTTCTCCTCACTAGGGTCGCGGGCGTGCTGGAGCCTATCCCAGCTGTCATCGGGCAGGAGGCGGGGTACACCCTGAACTGGTTGCCAGCCAATCGCAGGGCACATAGGAACAAACAACCATTGGCACTCACAGTCATGCCTACAGGCAATTTAGAGTCTCCAATTCATGCATGTTTTTGGGATGTGGGAGGAAACTGGAGTACCCGGAGAAAACCCACGCAGGCACGGGGAGAACATGCAAACTCCACACAGGCGGGGCCGGGGATTGAACCCGGGTCCTCAGAACTGTGAAGCTGACGCTCTAACCAGTCGGCCACCGTGTGAATACAGTGAAGCAATTTGGACAATAGTGTGTGTGTGTGTTTGTGTCTGTGTGTGCGGGCATGTTTAAAACTGTGCCCCTGACGGTATACAGGACACTTGAGTAATATCTTTTTAATGAGATTCAACTAACTATCAATGTTCAAACTGCAATGTAACTCAGTTGCAAATTATAGAAGTTGTGGTATTAGGTATACATATGTGTTTATATCATTTTTCTATACCAATTATCCTCTGTACACTCACAGAGGCTTCAACCTATCACTCTGATCAACTGTCCATTACAGGACTGACTGACGAGCATAAAGATACACACAGAGCATTTTCAAAATTGAACCAAACATACATGGTTTTGGGCTGTGGGATGGATGGATAGAACACACACAAGCACAGAACACAGATGTTCTCACCTATCTGTGCAGCTCTGGTGATGCACTCCAAACAGGTTTCCGGGGATGTCACTCTTGGTCCAGCTGAGCACTGTCACAGAGCCATCTTTTAATAATGGCACAGCAGTGGGTTGGCTCAGTATTGTGACCGCATAGCGTGAGGGACTAATTTTACATCTGGTCTCCAGGGAAACCGTTGACACTGACACTATAGAAAGTCTATAAGAGTATTTGTTGTCCAATCCTTTCAAAATTGGTCAACAGGAGATCATTTTCAATTGTCAATATAAATTAAGGCTACAAGACTTAACCCAACCTAAAAATAAGATGCAAAAATGAAGCCTTATGATTAATACTAAACTCTGACGAACAGTGATGCACACCAATAGACCGACCACATTCAATTTCACAGAGGAAAAGAAAAATGGGATGTTTGAGATCGAAAGACTAACTGCAAAAATAACCTGAAGGCATGACAATTCCATTTTTTATTTATATACGTATTGTGAAGCATTAATAATCAAGACAGACAAATGGATAAACATTTGTGGGTGTGGATAGCACTATTAGGTATGATGATAATTAAAGAAGAGAAGAAAGTAGTCATACTAAGAAAACAAAACAACATCAAACAAACAAATTACAAAACAAAATAAAGAACAAGAATAGGAGAAATAGAACGCTCCAATATTAAACAAGTTTGTAATGTTAAGAAAAGAGAGTGGTGAGTAATGTACTAATTAATTGAGTTGTAGGCCAGTGTCCCTCCCATGCTTGAATCGAGAGGAGGGGGAGGAGGGGTATTACAGAGACCAGAAACATATTGTATTTCACAACACGGACCCCACTGAGCTGTAGATGCTGTGTAGATACAACACCGCTGCCATGTAAATGTATACTTTTACCACAGCCATTTTGCCCTTCAGTGTATCCCATGCCCATTTTCACATGAAATGGAGGCAGTGACTCAGACCACCTCTCAGTTTGACTAATTTCAAGTGTCCTGTGTCTTGTTTTGCACACTGATAAAAGTAATTGAATCGTGTACACTGGTTGCACATGACTAAATCGTGGTAAACTGATGTAATTTTCCCCTTTTCTCGAAAATAATGAAGTAATATATATTAGTTTGACGCATTAATGATGTGCAACCAATGTAGATGTTCAAATCAGGTAAATTCAAAAGACATTTTTTTCAGCGCAGGTTAATTCATTGCCCATTCACATTTGATGTGGATTTTTTAAATATTGCATGACGGTTTTACAACAATAAAAAAAAAAAAAAAACATCAAAATTTAAATACTCAAATGGCAAATACTGCCTACCACCCAATTTGACACTTCCACTACCCATCGGGAATAATATTTATAAACTCAAAGGGAGAAGTGCAAAGCAAATTTTTCATCTTTTTTGAGCTTTCTCAAAACTAGAAGAATCATTGCTAAAGTTAGAACACAGAAAGACCTTGTCACTATCTTTCACTGCAGAACTAAGTTGAGTGACTGCATCAGGCATTAGGTGTATGCCACAGCAAAATTACATTGCTATCTGCAAAAATAGCCAATATCTATGTATTCATTTTCCAATAGAAAATTCCACCTTACGACCTTGGGCCAGAGGCAGGGTAGACCTTGGACCAGTCGCAAGGCAATCGCAACAAACATGCTGTATAGACAAACAACCATTCACACTCATATTCACACCTACAGTATGGACAATTTAGATTCTTCGACTAACCTACCATGAATATTTTTGGAATGAGGGAGGAAGCCAGAGAACTGTGAGAAAACTCATGCACAACGTGCAAACTGAGCTGAGATTCTAAATCAGAACCTCTCGACTGTGAGGCAAACATGCTAACCACTATTAACCGACATCCGATATTCTCCAAATAATTTCAATACAGTGTTACTCTTCTGAATATTTTATATCGGCAAACCGCTTTGAAAGTGAAAAAAAATCCCATAGAGACATTGCAGTTATGTGTTGTATTAAGAGTTCTAAAATTTTCAACCTTGTGTTAGGCTTGTATAGGCCCGATTTGTAATAGGTAATGTTTTTAAGAAGGAGACTGTGTGCGTGGGGGAGAGCAGCAGGCTGAACAGACAGTTTGTTGTTGTTATTTTGGCGTGGTTACTGTGTGCATTAAATAAATTGTTGAACGACCACCTCGCCAAGAAACTATAATAGTCTACTATAATACTCTGCGAGAGGCTTCAGTATGTCCCCACGAACTTCTGTATGGGCAGTGGGCGTGTGCAAGTGATTGACAGACTATTCGGTCACATCTCCTGTCACTACACTCTCTGATTGGCTATTCTTGTCCTACCAGTTGAAAATAATCATTTAAATTAAGTTAGAGGCATTAGATGGCACCAGAGAGGAGTGATTTTTCAAAAGAGCATTTTAACAATACTCTACTGTCATGTCATACAGACAGTTTTAACATATGACAAAAAATGTTGTTGTTGTTGTTGTTTTTTAAGCTTCAAACTCTACCTTTAATTTTGCAATATTTGTTCTGGTCTGGCATCAAATTAGGCTACTACAATGAGTTGAAACCCCTGTTTTATAGTGAAAGCACATCGATTGTAAACTCACTAATCGTGAGTAATCGTACTAAACCAATCGTGACTAATCATACTAAACGTCTGATTTGGGGTACGGGACTATTGTCAGTGGACACATCGTTAAGTGTGTTGTGCTTTTTTTTTTTTTGCCTGAGTACACCACACACAATAAGCATAGTGAGAACACCAAGTTTTAACGTCATCCATGAATTGCTGAAATGTTAACATTGTGAAGCTATCTAAAAGTTGTGTACTGGACTAAAGATGATAGCGTCTGCAATTGGGAACTGCACGAGTGTCTCATGTTGCTTTGCAATGTTGATTAGACACCAGCAGGCTCTCATTTGTGCTGCTCCACCCACAAGGCTGCTATCACTCTATTTTCAAGTCAACAGAGCCTTAACTTCTGACTGGGAAGTTTTCCAACTTTTTCCTACCTGCTTTGGAACATTTCATGGGGAATTCCAAGATTTACACATCGTATTTCTTCAGCAAGTTACAGAAATGCTGTACTTATTCTAATTTTAAAACTGGATAACAGTGGCGTTGCATATTTGATCATGTTCCCATTCTTCTATTTCCCATCTGTCTTCATTATCTGTCCCAAATTAATTTTTTTCATGAGTAACGCTTTTTTTGATTTACAGCTGATTGTTGATGAATTAAGGCTCTCTAGTGCTTTTTCATTATCCACGTTTGGATTTTGAGAAAAAATAACTGGGCTGAACTCTGCAGCAACCTCTCGTTTTATCACTGAATCATTCATTAGAAGAAAGAAGCAGTGGGAGGCTAAGCTGCATAGAAACCGAGTAACATTCGAGTGAAGCAGCCTTGGTGTATCAATAGGGCTTCGTTTCTTGACAGCCAACTGAAAGAAACATCAGGATGAAAGATGTGCTTGAACATAAATGAGGATTGAGTGCAGAAAGCTAATGACAGCGAAGATGGGTGGTACAAATATGATGAGGGGATCGAAATAGGGTAGGGTTATGTTTTTGTTTTTGGTTAATTGGACATTATTTGAATTTTATTTTTTTGTGTGCTACTAGTCATAGTTAAAAGTATGCTTGGTGTTGTTTTTAAGCAGTTTGTTGTGTCTCATCTATCTTCAGTCTATTGTTAGACAAACGTAATGTGTCCCCATCTCTGTTCATTAACTCCTGGGCGACTGCTGTTTACTGTATTTCATTATCAGTCATCTAAAGTCCTCAAGGGGGGCATTCCATCTGCTGTGGGCTTAGACATCTGTGATCATTCCATTGAGTCAACAGGCACTGATTATGCTGGCAACCTAAGATAACATGCAAATTTCAGCACCAATGTCACAATCATCCGCTGAGCGGTCCTGCTCGTTGTGGACATGAAGCTGTCACAACCCAATGTTAACAAAGAGGCATCTAACCCAGCCCTGTCCTGCAAATAATTGGTAAATACTGTTTATCATCTGCTCAAAACTGTAAATATTCTAGACCACGTTCAGGGTCAACATAGGCAACATAGGCGGTCGCCTAGGGCGCCATCTGCTGGAGGGGCCCACTGCCAGCGCCCTCCTCCTCAGGAAAAATATTTCAATAAAATCATAAAATAATGTGTGACGCCCACTGTCGACCCCTTTACGTTTCTGTCTTGAAAATAACAAATACAATTACAAAATAAAGTGAAGTAACTGTTTGTCACTTGGCAAGTCACGTCACATGACGTGGGGGACGCATCTCAAGTCAGTGAACGAGCAATCAGTCAGAACAGGACAGGTGATTTTATTGACAATTTTTTTTCCCATCATGAAAAGGACAGTTAAGCCCGCAAAAGAGGAAAAGCGGAGGAGGAAAAGAAGTCAAAATATAAAGGTAACGTTATGTGAACATATTTTTAAAATATCGTTTTGTGTAAAGAACATGTTTTACGTAGCTAGCTTGAAATAAAGTAAGCATTAGCTTAACAAACTGATGTCGGGTGACCAGACGTCCTCTTTCAGCCGGACATGTCCTCTTTTTGAGACCTTCTGTACCGCTTCTCCTCACTAGGGTCAGGGCATGCTGGAGCCTATCGCAGCTATCTTAGGGTGAGAGGCGGGGTACACCCTGAACTGGTCGCCAGCCAATCGCAGGGCACATATAAACAAATAGCCATTCGCGCACACATTCACACCTACGGGCAATTTAGAGTCTTCAATCAACCGGAGTGCCCGCAGAAACCCCACACAGGCACGGGGAGAACATGCAAACTCCACGCAGTCGGGGTGGATTTGAACCCCGGTCCTCAGAACTGTGAGGCAGATGTGCTTAGTTTTCAGATGTGCTTTATAAATGTATAGAAAAATATGTCCTCCATTAAAGCTGACGTTACAAGATTATCTTTCATATGACTTTGATCCCTGCCAGCAGAAATTATGCAATTGTTGTCCAGTGCACAGAAATCTGAGATGATTGCAAGTGTAATGGGAACAAATCTCTCATATACTAATATCTCCTAAAGGTCCCATATTTTCGCTATTTAGACCTCCATAGAGTGACTCTCTAACATGGACTTGACTTGATTCTAAAAGTGTCAATTTCATTTTTAAAAGAAGAAAAGAAAAAAAAACACCTTAGTTTTGTCATACGAGTGTCTTGAAAAGGCTTTTGGTCGCCTCTGTGCAAAAGACTCACTTGTTAGAGCACACCTGTTTGTTATGTTAGCTCAGAAGCAGAAAGGGAAGGCGGAGATCTTCACAAGAAACCTAGCTAAGCTTGGCAAATTCGAATGACCTGATTTTTCAGGCCTCTCGACAGAAAAACGTCTCAAACTCAGAAATGCGTGGACAATTTTAATTCATATTTCACATGTTTACTGAGACTAAACAGAGACAATATTACATCCCAAATACTAGCGAAAGTTGGTTTGGCAAAATATGTCCCCTTTAAGACTGCCAGGTGTCTTCTGAATTAACCTCCATTTAAATCTACCAAAGAAAACATGGAAAAATATCTATTGTATCTAAATAAAGATGTGTACAGTAAAATATCACCACCTTGACACAATTGGCTTAACTGTAGATCTGAGTCTTCTTGCCATTATCTTTTCTCAATTCATAAATGTGATCAGCAATTGTTACTGTAGCGCATTAAAACACATTTTGCTTGGGTTGTACTTATAGTAGTGATTTAATTGTTCATTCAGACTATCACTTTTTTTCCCTCAAGATCATTTGTGAGACTCAGCAAGCCACTACAGTTCCATCTTGTCCACTAGCAATACTATTTATTTCCCCAAGAGGCCAAAAAGAATTTCGACCTTGACCAGACACTCTACAGAAGAAACTAATTTCAGCCTCTTCTCAGGCGACAGTGTTTTCTCCATGTTGGTGGACGCTTCGTTTTCCAAAATCAATAGAGAAGACCACAGTTTCTCTCAATTTATTGAGCCCAGAGTCTGTTTTTTTTTTAGACAGCTAGTTAAATATCTACTTAAAATGTTTGCAGTGGGGAATGGTTGAGATTTTATGTGACCAAATCCATGTCAAGAATCATAAAAGGCAGCTATAAAATAGTTCATCCATCCATTTATACCGCTTGTCCTCATTAAAATGAGCTGGAGCCTGTCCCAGCTGACTGGGCAAGCCAATCACGGGGCAAATATAAACTAACATTGTTCATACTCACATTCACACCTTTGGGCAATTTAGTCTTCAATTAACCTAACAAGCATGCATGTTTTTGGGATGTGGGAGGGAGCAAGAGTGTACATAGAGAAAACACAAGCTCGAGAACAACATGCATGGAGCCAGGATTTGAACCAAAAACCTCACAACTGTGAGGCAGACATGCTAACCCAGAGTACACAGTGCTGCCCACCATAGTTTGTAAATTGCTAAACACTTTTAACACATTCACTCCCATTGACGGCTTTAGAAGTCAAATATCCATGTTAACTGGGAAGGCTGGCAGTGAATGAGTTAACATATCTGTGTGAATAGGTACAGCTAAAAACAATGCAGAGTATATACAGTAGCGAAACCTGATGTGCACTTTCAAATACATTAACAGTGTGAGGGTTCGATAGCAGGCATTGCTATCTATCCAATCATGTTCTATTCCACTTATCCTTACAAGGGTCGCAGGTAGCTGGTATACCATCTGACTTTGGGGGAGATGCCGGGGTACACCCTGAACTTGTTGCCAGCCAATCGCAGGGCACATACAAACAAAAAACATTTACACGCCACAATCTCAATAACACCGATGGGCCTTCTAAGTCTTCAGTTAACCTAACAGACGGGTTTGAGGAATGCGAGAGGAAGCCGGAGTACCCAAAGAAAACAGGGAGAACATGCAAATGTCAAACAAGAAGGACAGAGACTGGGTTTGACCCGCGAACCTCAGAACTGTGAGGCAGATGTGCTAGACACTGGATCACAAAGCCGCCCCAGGCATTGCTATCCATTCTTTTATTTTTTTCTTGGGTATTCAATCGGAGCCCCGCAGATGAGCAAAATAGCTTCTGGTCCCAACAAATAAAATAAAATTGTAAAGCCTTTCGTGTCTAGCATACCCAATTAAGGGGGGGTTCAGTTTTAAATATTCTCTCTGGTTGTAGGCTTGTCATTATTTTCTTAAGGATCACTTCTGCCCTCTAGTGGAGGAATGTGTAAATTATGGAAACATGTCTCCAAGAGTGCATGGTAGTGAATGAATGTTGTTGAAGGTTTTTTTTGCTGGTGAGTCGTTCTTTGCTTGAAAGCATTTCAGTTCATTTTTATGGCTCATTATTGTGTTCTGTAGTTGTGTGAGACATTTTTACATATGTAATATAGATGTGTGTTATCGCTACCATTACTGGTGTATGATGTATGTGTAGGTCTACACTTTTATAGGTATATCCATGCATTTAGGATGGCAGCTCCCTAAGGGGATGGAATAGATTTATTGGAGTGTGTGTAGCCAAACGGGATTTCAATTTGACTGTTTTTCTTCAGCCTCTCTTTGACCAACACACAAAAAGTAGACATGGGTACAGAAAGAGATTTTGTTTTAATTTCACTATGTGATGGGAGGGATGGGTTCCTGTATATTCTTGCTATTTTAATTTTCTGTTTTTATCTCTGTAAAGTACTTTGTGTCGCATTTCAATGAATGAAAATGCTACATAAATAAACTTCATTAGAGTTCCTTTATGACCTTAATATTTTTCTCTTCCTTAAAATGTGTGAAATTTTAGAGTTCTTCTTTTCCTTTTCACTTCACAGATCCCCCACCTCACCTGAGTGCAGCTGCCCACTCTCGAGTCCAATTACACCAGTCTATTTGGGCTGGGGTGAAGCTGAGCACGTCCTCTTTCTCTCATTGGCATGTGAGTGTCCGTGTGTTCCTGTAGCTAAGTAAGTGATGGTTCTTCTTACATGTTTGGACTGGCAGCCAACTCATTTTTATTTGTTAAGGCATGGGAAGCACATCTGCCTCACAGTTCTGAGGTTCTGGATTCGATTCTCAGTTCGGTTGGTCTTCCTGTGTGAGTTTGCATGTGCTCCATTGTGTTTGTGTTGTTTTTTTCTGGGTACTCTTGCTTCTTCCCAAATCCCCGAAACATGCATTTTAGATTAATTAATGAACGAATTGCCCATAGGTGTGAATGATAGTGTGAATGGGTAATTATCATCCATCCATCCATCCATTTTCTGAGCCGCTTCTCCTCACTAGGGTCGCGGGCGTGCTGGAGCCTATCCCAGCTGTCATCGGGCAGAAGGCGGGGTACACCCTGAACTGGTTGCCAGCCAATCGCAGGGCACATAGGAACAAACAACCATTTGCACTCACAGTCATGCCTACGGGCAATTTAGAGTATCCAATTAATGCATGTTTTTGGGATGTGGGAGGAAACCGGAGTGCCCGGAGAAAACCCACGCAGGCACGGGGAGAACATGCAAACTCCACACAGGCAGGGCCGGGGATTGAACCCGGGTCCTCAGAACTGTGAGGCTGACGCTCTAACCAGTCGGCCGCCGGCTAATTATCAAATGTCTCTAAAAGATTATCCTGAGCGATTATCCTAAAGTGGGGTGTTGTGAGTGATTGTTTTCTTGCCTGATCTTCTCGGGAAACAGCCGGGGCCGATTATCGTAAATGTTAAACCTGTTCATTATTAACCGATGTTACGTTCCGGGGCTAAGGGAAACCCAGAACCTACCCTGATCTTGTTCTTACCGTCTTCCCACTCCCAAGTAAGGCCAGAGCCACCGAGTCATACGGTTTACAATGTCTATTAAAACTTCAGAGGGAGAAATATGCCAACACAACAAACCAAATGGAACTAAACAACCCTGTCTGTCTGTTCTCAAAACTAAAATGAATAAAATGAAAGACACAATCTCACTCCAGGAGAAAAAGGGATTAACAAAAAACGGCTTCTCCCTCCTACCAATAAACAATGGAACTGATATTTACAAAACTGGTGGCTGGCCAAGTTGGGAGAGGAAGATCAGGAAACCTGCTGTACTGCAACCACCTGCTGGTTCAAAAGACCTCTGGTCCCTCCTCTGGCCAATCACCTGGTGGCAATCAAGTTAATGTAGTCAATCAGGAGGTCCCACCTGTTCACAAACAGGCCACACATATCCCTGCACCCACATTCACACCAAAGGGGAACAATCTCCCAAGCAAGAACAGTCATGAGCAAAACAACATAAAACCGCCAAACATGATCGTAACATCGCAAATACTTATACTGTACGAGGGGTCAACGCTGAGGTTAGCCAATTCATAGAGTCCGTGATGACGGGAAATTGAACAATCGCCAATTAGGATCCACTTCTGGTTCATGGGAGGAGACTCATGAATGTCAGTCCAGATATCATTATGTGTATGATGTGCTATGTTAGTCATCTCGAGTACACAAAAGACGACAAGCTAGAGAACAACACATGCTGATTATTTCCTCGTCTTTGGGGGTCTCTCACATTTTTTAAATCGATTAAGATCTTTAAAATCGGTAGGTGTGTACGTTGTACTTTGCAAAACGCACTCAACAAGCTATCAACAAATTTAAAGGCAAGGGTTTGCAAATTATCTGTCGTTCCCAATCGGCATATTTATTGGAAAAGTTGTTAAAAAGCAGGCATCAATGCACTAATACACTTGAATATGGCTACTATCAATGGTCGATTGTTTTATCATATATTATTATATGAGTGTGACTCTGCCTGTGTTACATTGTGTTTGCGCTCTTTAGAATTTTACCCATTCAGCACCTTTGGAGGTCACTGCTTCGTTAGGGCATTTGTACGTGGTGAAGATACATTAAATATGAAATAGTAGCTAGTGTTTTGTGTGACTGGGTTTCTGTTGATTGATGTCTGTGCTGTCATGAATGTATTTTATGTGCCCTGGTAATACTCTAACATCTGGCTGTGGTGGAGCTCACCACTCAACTTTTTTTTTTTTTTATCACAATCCATCCATTTTCGATACTGCCTCTGCTCGTTTGGGTTGCTGATATTTTCATTAAAAATGTTTAATGAGTTATTATAGTCACTCATATTCATGAGTTTTAAATCCTGAACTCTATCACATAAACATCTATGTTAGGAATGAATAATGAAGATCTGTTGCATTGAACACCGCTATCATTGCCTTACAGAAATGGCTCAATAAATGAGCTGATTCCATCCATCCATCCATCCATTTTCTGACCCGCTTCTCCTCACTAGGGTCGCGGGCGTGCTGGAGCCTATCCCAGCTGTCATCGGGCAGGAGGCGGGGTACATCCTGAACTGGTTGCCAGCCAATCGCAGGGCACATCGAAACAAACAACCATTCGCACTCACAGTCATGCCTACGGGCAATTTAGAGTCTCCAATTAATGCATGTTTTTGGGATGTGGGAGGAAACCGGAGTGCCCGGAGAAAACCCACGCAGGCACGGGGAGAACATGCAAACTCCACACAGACGGGGCCGGGGATTGAACCCGGGTCCTCTGAACTGTGAGGCTGACGCTCTAACCAGTCGCCCACCGTGTCGCCTGAGCTGATTCCATGATGCAAAAAAATGGTCAGGAATGTTATTGCTTAGTTTTACAATATTTAAGTAGTTTTATGTAATAATTTAACATTAAAGTCCCTGTAAAATGAAAATATATCTTGTAATTTTGACACTCCACAGAAAAGAGTGTTTTTAACAACCCTGCCAAATTTTTAATGATAAAAGTAGAAAACAATATAATAAGCTTGGTTGCTGGCACGGGAGCGTTATTAGGATTCCCACATAGTTTCTAGGCAGGGAAACATGGAAGGTGGGGTGGACGTTCATGGAAGCCGGTAGGATCAGACAGACAGAGAAAGGGTTGATCACCCTTGAGATTTTGAAGGCCCCCACAAACCGGGGGGCAAGCTTACGTGACTCCGTTTGCAAGGGAAGGTCCCGGGACAACAGCCACACCATCTGTCCGACCCGATACTCGTGGGCGGGGGATCGGTGGTGGTCAGCCAGCCGCTTATTCCTTTCTGCTGAGCGCTTGAGGGCCACTCTGATGATTTCCCATACTGCCTTTACTCTGTGGAGATGATCCTTAACTGCAGGGACAGCCACTTCCACCTCCTGGTCAAGGAACAAGTGAGGCTGGAAACCATAACATGCCATGAAGGGGGACATACCTGTTGCAGAGCAGGTGAGGGAATTATGGGCATATTCTACCCAGGAGAGGAAAGTGCTCCAAGAAACCAGATGGTGTGCGGCGACACAGCGTAAAGCGGCTACCAAGTCCTGTTTGACACCTTCCGTTTGTCCATTGGTCTGGGAATGGTACCCCGAGGAGAGGCTGGCTGCTGCACCCACCGCCTTACAAAACTCTCTCCAGTCTTGGTAGGATAATTGTGGACCATGATCTGAAACAATATCTTGAGGGATTCCGTGAAGCTTGAATACATGGTTAACGAGAAGGTTGGCGGTTTCAAGGGCTGAAGGTAACTTGGAAAGGGGCACATAATGACCGACTTGGAGAAGCGATCAACTATAGTGAGAATAACAGTATTACGTTCCGATGGCGGCAACCCGGATACAAAATCCACAGTGATATGAGACCAAGGAGGGCTAGGAATGGGAAGGGGAAGCAGCAGAGCAGCAGGAGGTTGATGGGAGGTTTTTCCTCGGGCACAGATGCTCTGCTATCCTGGGCTATGCCGGGGCACCAGAAACGGCGGCGAAGAAAATCTAGGGTTGTATGAACTCCGGGATGACAAGCTAATTTGGAGGAATGCCCCCATTGGAGGACTTCAGAATGAGCTGAGAGGGGATCAAACAATCGGTTTGGGGGGGCGTTTCCTGGACCTGGGTCCTCTTTCTGGGCCTCTCTGACCAGAGACTCAATGTTCCAGGTCGCGGCTCACACAACACAGGCATGGGGGAGATTCAGTTCCGATTCCTCCGTAGTCAAGGGTGAAGAGTGGAGAGCATCGGGCTTAACGTCACAGGAACCTGGGCGGTAAGACAGGGAAAAGTTAAACTTGCTGAGGAACACAGACCAATGGGTTTGATGGGGGTCGAGACGTCGAGCGGAGTGGCGATACGAGAGCTTCTTGTGATCGGTCCAGATGAGGAAGGGGGATTTCCGAGCCCTCCAGCCAGTGCCTCCATTCCTGAAGTGCCAGAACCACTGCTAGCAACTCACGATTTCCCACATCGTAATTTATTTCTGATGGACTGAGTCGGCGAGAGAAAAAGGCACAGGGATGCAACTTCTGCGTTCTGGGGTTACGTTGGGACAAAATAGCTCCTGCGCCGGTGTCCGACGCATCCACCTCCACCTCAAATTGGAGGGAAGGATCAGGGTGCTTCAAGATTGGAGCACTCGTGAAGAGGGACTTAAGCATGGAGAAAGCCCTGTCGGCATCTTGAGTCCAGCAGAAATGGGATTTGGTGGAGGTAAGTCGAGTCAAAGGGATAGCAACCTTACTGTAGTCTGTTGAAATGATGGTAAAAAATTGGGGAAGCCTAGGAACTATTGGAGCTACTTACAGTTGCTAGGGGTTGGCCAATTGACTACTGCCTCGATCTTGATTGGGTCAGGCTTCAGTTGACCTTTGGCAAGGATGTAGCCCAGGAAGCTCACAGAGGGGACATGGAACTCACATTTTTCCGGCATGACATACAACTTGTTCTCCAGGAGCCTCTGCAGAACCAATCTCACATGGTGATGGTGCTCCCCAAAAGAACGTGAAAAAACAAGAATGTCATCAAGGTAGATGAAAACGAAGCGGTTGAGCACATCTCGGACGAGATCATTCATGAGACGTTGGAAAACTGCAGCGGCGTTGATGAGACCAAAGGGCATGACCAAATATTCAAAATTACCGAGGGGAGTGTTGAAAGCTGTTTTCCACTCGTCACCTTCGCGGATATGGATAAGGTGATAAGATTTTCTGAGGTCTAATTTGGTGAAAATTGTATTGTGACTGAAGGGCTCAAATGAGGGCTCTATTAGAGGCAGTGGGTACTTGTCTTTAACAGTTATCTTGTTAAGAGCCTTAAAGTCTATACAGGGGCAGAGTGTGTTGTCCTTCCCCACAAAGAAGAATCCTGTTCCTACGGGCGAGGAGGAGCGGCGGATAAGGCCAGAAGCCAACGACTGAAATGTAGGTTTCCATGGCCTCTCTTTCAGGTCGAGACAGATTGTGCAATTTGCTGGTGGGGGAGGGCGGTGAGGGGGCAAGGCACGAGCCAGTTCTTTACTGAAAACTGTGGCTAAATCGTGATACATTGAGGGCACTTTAATGAGGTCAGGGGGTTCTGGGTTAGCGAGTGACTTCTTGAATGAATCTACTCGTTAGTTAGTGCAGAACCGAGGCATACTGAATGACAGTGAGTGCTCCACCCCAAGATCTTGCCCAATGACCAGTCAATTAGCGGATTGTGGAGCTTTAACCAAGGGAGACAAGAATAGTGTGACACAAGGGGGAGATGATGACGAACAGTTGGATGGATTCATGATGGTTTCCTGAGGTGGTGAGCACAAGGGGAATAGTGAGGTCAGTCACTTGAAAAATTGTGCTCCCATCTAGAGCTTGTATGACTTTCGGGACAGTTAGTGGCTCAAGGGGGATTTTGCGAGAAAGTCTTGGTCAAAGTAATCCTTAGCTCCTGAATCAACAAGAATGTGAAAAGGCATGACATTCTAACTGTAATTTAGGCTGGCTGACAGAGTGAAACAGGAAAAGCGGGGGGGGGGGAATAAGATTGGCTCACCAGAGTGCTCTTCTCCCCTGATGAGCCAGTCTTTTGGCCGCACTGGACAGGTGACCGCCAGGTGTCCAGCTTGTCCCCATTAAAAGCACAATCTGTTGTCCATGTGCCGCTGCCGTTCTGCGGGGGTTAGACGTGTGCGGCTGAGCTACATCGGTGGTCTGCCCAACGGGGCTATCGAGAGGACCTGGGGACGGAGCCAGTCGATGGCTTCTTCATGCTCTCTCTCTTCTTCGTTCTCTGAGGTGATTTTCAAGTTTTATTGTCAAGGAAATCAAACCTTCCAGAGAGGAAGGCTCATCTCGGGTTGCCAACTCATCCTTAATTTCCTCCGACAAATTCCTAGAAAACAGAGCAATTAAGGCAGATTCGTCCCGTCCGCATTCAGCAGCCAATATCCTGAATTCAATGGAATAATTAGCTACTGATTGAGAACCCTGTACCAGTGAAAAAAGTCTATTCCTGGCCTCTCTTCCCTCCACAGGGTGGTCAAAAACCTTTCGCAGCTCCAACGAAAAAGTATCAAATGAACATAAAATGGGAGACCCGATCTCCCAAAGAGCGGTAGCCCACTGGCCCGCTTTACCTCGTAATAGATTAACACAAAAGGCTATCTTGGCCGCATCGGAAGAATAACTAGAGGGTTGTAAATCAAAAACCAACTGAGAGTTAAGCAAAAAACGATTGTACGAACCTAATTCTCCAGAATAACATTCTGGTGTTGGAACAAATGTTTCCCGAGAAGGAGGAGGAAGAGCAGACAACGTGAGCGTGGGGACAGAAGGGACTTGGTCGGCACTGGCTTGGTTCGTTTGGGCGAGCTGGGTATTAATCTGTTGAACACTTAGTGAAAGAGTCTGTCGGGAGTCCATTACCACTTGGAGGAGCTGGTCGTGTTTCCCAACCAAAACTCCTTGGGTGCTCAGGGCTTCCTTTACATGGCTAGGTTTTGCTGGATCCATACTATTTGGCCAGATGATTCTGTTACGGGTGTGTTTAGTGCTGCAGATGTGGACCCAAAAGCGAACAGGAGACGTTTGGTTCGAGCAGTAATTCTCAACCAGTGTGCCGGGGCAGAATAGTGTGCCGTGAGCTCTTCAGGTGTGCCCTGGGAAATTATAAAAGTTTACGTAATTGCTCGAAAAATTATTTATTGACAAGAAATAATGTATCTTTGTTCATCTATTTATGCCAGTGAGGCATAAGTGATAGACAGACCAAATAAATGCTCTTCTAATAGATGGGAGGAAGTAAAAGTACATACAGTAATTAATGTATCCACTTTTTATGACCTTTTTGTTTGTTGGTGTGCCGTGAGATTTTTTTAATTGTAAAATATGTGCCTTGGTTCCATCAGGGTTGGAAATCACTGGGTTAGAGTGGATGTTTTGTTTAATATATCAGGGGAGATTACAAGTACAGGAAGTCCTCGAGTTACGACGTGCTCGACCTACGACGTTTCGACTTTACGACGCCCGTGCCTCGTCCACCATTTTCTCCCAGCACCATAGTGTTTCTGCTTAGCTAGTGCATAGTGCTTGTCTGTGTTTGTACGCCGGGATTATCTTTTCCTTTTTCGCCCTCCTTTTTTCACACTCTCAGCATCAATGGTAAGTACAGCATCTTATTTTTTTATTTTAATGTATTTTAGTTTCTTTATAAGAAGTGTTAAGCTTTCCTGCTACGGTCACCTGACCGTGGTCGGGAGACGCAGGGGTTAACTCCCCTCTCTCGTTGCACAGCTGAGCTGGGTGGCGGCAACAATAAAGGCACAAAGCACCGATTTGCTGCTTTAATGGCTTTATTAGCTCCTCTGCACATTCAACGTCAACGGGTCCTCTGCTAATCGCTACTCTTCCCCAGTCGCCGTCACTACACTTGCTACTGTACACATTCGCATCGGCGCACACTCCTTCCGACTTACGCGGAAATTCGTGTTACGTCGCCAGCGTAGGAACGGAACTCGTTCGTAAATCGAGGACTTCCTGTACAGAGTCACTGGGCGAGCATTGAGAATTGGGTGGGTTGCTGGGGCGAGGCAGGAAAGCTGATCACGAGGGCCAAGGGGATTCTTGGGTCGGTTTAGGAGAAAAGAGACTTGAGACAATGCGGAGCCAGGCTGGGCAAGGGACACGGTGACGAGACGTTTGAAAAGCACTGGTGGAGAAAAAAAACAGGGAATCAAAACCAGGAATTCTCAGACAACGGATTATACAGGAATCAGGGTTGGAGCCCGAAGTGCTGCTTGTAGAAACGGAAATCATCTGGCGCCTGCTCGTCAATCCGGCAGGATCATTAAACCCAGTTGATTGCAGATTGGTTTCAGGTGCGCAAGAATGAGGCTCTCTCCAGAAGCTGCCCAGCCCAGCCTGAAACAATAAAGCAAACTACAAGCAGTGTGGTGCAGGTAATGAGCCCACCAAAATAAGACAAAGCTGTGCACAATTAAGGACAAAAGCGCCATTTTTGTTTTAATTCCTCGTTAAGAAAAAGACCATTCAAGCAAGTTTTTCCTCATGAGACAAATTCCTTGTGTTTTTGACAAAGATTAGTCTGATTCTGATTTTTGTTTTTTTGGATTGATTTCTTAGGGACGACTTAGGGACGGTGGACGACTGGCTAGCACATCTGCCTCACAGTTCTGGGGACCGGGGTTCAAATCCTGGCCTCACCTGTGTGGAGTTTGCATGTTCTCTCCGTGCCTGCGTGGGTTTTCTCCGGGCACTCCGGTTTCCTCCCACATCCCAAAAACATGCATGGTAGGTTGATTACCCATAGGTGTGAATGTGAGTGCGGATGGTTATTTGTCAGATGTGCCCTGCGATTGGCTGGCGACCGGTTCAGGGTGTACCCCGCGTCCCGCCCGAAGATAGCTGAGATAGGCTCCAGCAGCCCGCGACCCTAGTGAGGATAAGCGGTAAAAGACAATGGATGGACGGATGGATTGATTTCTTTTTTTTTTATTATTGTAGAGTGAAAGTGACTGGGTGGCAACATGGGGGAAATGAAATGCCAGTATTTTGAGGGTAATAACCCGTCAGCAACATATGGAGAGAGAGAAAAAAGACTATAGTTAATTTTTGGAAAGATGAAATTAACTTTTTTTTAACTTCACGTAGAAAAAGAACTTTCCCAACACTGACGTTACTTACATACAGGGTGCTCAAACGTTTTGCTCAGTGTAGTCACTGTGTGTGCCAGTATACTACCATCTGATCCAACAACACTTTGAGTCATGTAGGTGAAAAACGTGGCAAATGTGGTCAGGGAGGAATAATGGGTTATGTACCCAAACAGCAGAGGGAGGGATACTCGAGTACTAAAATATTCAATAGTTGCAGTCCTGCATTCAGTTCCCCCATTATATTGTCCTATTTCAATTATTTAATAAAAACCCTGCTTCGGGTCCCTGTGCCATAAATATGCAAAAGATTGCTCATTAAAATAAGAAATGATTAGCAAAACTGCTCCTCAAAGAAAAAAAATATTTCGAGCTGTGCTCTCTCTCTCTCTCTCTCTCTCTCTCTCTCTCTCTCTCTCTCTCTCTCTCTCTCTCTCTCTCTCTCTCTCTCTCTCTCTCTCTATATATATATATATATCCATCCATCCATCCATTTTCCGTACCGTTTTGTCCTCACAAGGGTCGCGGGCGTGCTGGAGCCTATCCCAGCTATATATATATATATATATATATATATATATCATGGTAAAGCTATGGCTTAGTACTCCGTTGAGGTGGTGGAAATGCGGCGTATGAATTTTGGGGGGGGACGAGACAGGACGTGCGGCTAATTTGGTCTCATATGCGCCCTAATTTCTGAATGGTGCGGCAAAAACAAAACAGAGGGTGCTTTTAGGTACTGAAGGCCCTCGCACGTGATATACTGATGTCATGATCATACATAGACTTATTTGTGCACTGTTATGTTGTGTAACCTAACCTCAGTATTAAAATGTTCTGATAATCACGTAAGTGTGAAAACTACATGTCAGCCGCAAAACAGGATGTTTTGTCCCAAGAAGAGATAATGCTGTGACCTTGGATCCACCCTGCTCAAGCTTTAAACACCGCCCTGAACACTGTATATAATCTCGCACTAAACGCTGAGAAAGCGCACATTTGAGCACATTTTGTGCAGCTGCAGCCTTTGCCTGTAGAGCATTTGTACCCAGAATATTCTGCAATAAAAGATCTTAAAGAAGTTCATTTCCAGTCTCTGATTCGGACCCCAACATTCTCATCCTCCGAAATTCAACGAACACGCGAAGGACTGGCGGAAAGATACCATCCTTCAACAGTACCAAGTCATTTGAGGAAGAAAAACACATTTGCACGACTTGAAAGCACACACTTGAAAGCCATCGTGGTCGCTAAACTAATCGGAGATAGTGAAGGGTGGGGAACCTCCGTCTGATTGGCGGTATGCAAGTCTGTGTGCATGCACATGCGTGTGCGTTTGAAATGCGGGCGCTCGCATACATGAAGCTAATGACGGCGAGCCGGTAGCTGCACACTTACAGAAAATTGAGCGTCATTAATGGAATTAGTTCCAAAGCCTAACGACACCCCTACAATGTTGGAGCATTTTGGATTGAAGCCAGATAAACACGCTAACTAATCCCGTTAAAACCAACGCGCCGGTATGTCGAATTTGTATTTGTATGTCGCAACAAAGACAACACAATTTAAAGCCTCGAAGTGACAAAATCCGTTTTAAACACAATAATCCCAGCCAATTTCTTCAAATGGGAACAAAAAACACGGTGGGACATTTCCCGTTTCTCGTCATCTTGCAATTAGGGAACTCTTTGCTGAACAACGTAAATACTAAGGTGGCAGCGTATATGGTTCACGTATGCTCACATTATATACAGTACAGTGAGATGAAGCCATTGAACATGTTGACAAAGCAGCGTTTAATGAAAGGCTGCAGACTTTTGAAAAGTAGTACTAATCTTGAATGAAATCAGGTTGCTTTGATCTTCTTGTTGTGCTGTGATTAATGTTGCTACACTTTGCACGTTTTCTTAAGCAACTGGAAACTTGATTGGAAGTATATTGCCTGTTAAGGCATTAATGACTGTTTATACCTCTGTGCCAAATGTTTAATATTAGTTTTAGTGCAATTTTTGTGAACAGAGCCTGAGTCTGTTTTGTTTTTATTTTTTAACCAAGATATTTTATCTCTTGTTCTACATTACAATGTCAATGTTCGGCATTCTTAGAATTAGAATTAAAAATGAATTGTTCTTTAAAAGGATGTACTTGCATCATTGTGCCTTAATATCATTATATCAGTGGCATCAAAAACATTGTTACTTTCGTTTGTCGTGATATTTTTGAGTCAAATATATCGTCCTAAAAAATTTACTATCGTGATATGCCTAAATACATATAATATAGTAAGAGAGAGCAAGCGCAACGGATATTAAAAATATTGTACAAACAGCAATAAAAGATAGAGTAACAAATGTAATAAAAGCCTGCAATATAAGCGAAGCAAGAAGCGTGACGTAGCGGAGGATTACGATATCTGTATTGCAAGATGATAAATTGCAGGGACTCTTTGAGTCATCAAAGAGTGGATTAGTTCCGTCTCAAAGTACTCACTATGCGGCTCACAGATGCCAACAGGGGGCGCCTGAATAATAACGAGTTTGGGCAAAGTCGGTTTGTTCAGACGGATAAACTCTACATACTTCAAACATGTACCAAAAAACATTATGTTGAGAAATAAAGTTATATGGTGCATTGCCTAACCACCTTCGTGTTGTTTCAAATGTAAAATCTGAAATGTACCTCGTCCAACCCAAAGTACTCTAACATTCGTAACTTTCTCGAAGATATGTAGTGTTGCAGTAATCAGATATTTTTTTATATTTCTATAGCTTTTCATTCTGTAAATAATACTCATTTGATGCTGAACTTTGATGAGAATAGTACCATCTATGTATTTTGTTTGCACTATTGATCCCTGCAAATGATTACCAAGAAGGTAAAACAAACAAGACTTTACGGTTCCAAAATTGAGCAATTCCTAAAACACATATACAACGACTCAAATTGTATAAGCAGCGTTAAGGTGCTACTTTAAGTGTTTTATGTCATATTCTTTAATACTTTCCATTGTACTGTAGTGTAAATGTTTGTATGTCCATGTACAAACAGTATACAATGTCCTGGTGCTTAAAATGTTTTCACCATCAAATGTGTCATTTATCGTGGGATGTGTCGTGTGTG